>NC_071980.1:621837-912330 GCF_026283585.1 Hylaeus volcanicus | reverse complement strand
CAGTGCGTTGAGAGATGGCGCCACATTTTTCGGTTTTTTATTTATTTAAAAAACTTATTATTAGTGTACAAATCAACAATTAGATGTTGAATTATGATAATTACGATGTACAATTATATGAATATGCAGAAAAAAGTAAAGAATATGAACACATGTGGAAAATTAGTTCGGTCGCCGGCGCTAGATGGCGATTTCTTGTTCCATGACCGGCGCGGCAGTACTTAAATAAATATGGCGGCCCCCATGAGCATTAAAATTTAAGGTTAAACTTTAATACTGTCTTTGCGAGGTTGTGCTAATTCTATATTTGTTTGCGTAATTCTTCAAAATTTGTTTAACATGACAACTCTCAGGCCTTTTACATGCAATGATTTGTTCAAATTCAACAACGTGTAAGTTTAAAAGCATATACATGTCAAAGAACGTTAGTGATTATAACCTAAGAGACGTTAATTTATTTAATATCTTAACAATTTTACTTATTTTATAGCAATTTGGATCCACTTACGGAAACAGTATCCTTTCAACGGATTTGTTATTTAATACAAATAATTAATATTGACGCTGTATAGTCACTTTCAAATGGTTTTTTCCTTAAGATTCTTCTGCTCCGTAGTATGGACTTTCCTTTTACACACATTATTTGGCGCATTGGCCAGAATATTTTCAGGTAGCTGAGTCGCCTAGCGGTGAAATTATGGGGTACAGTAAGTTTCGCTTTTCCCATGATGGGATTTCACGTATCGTACACTGCATGCTTTAAGAACAAGTGCAAGACTTAGATGTTTGATTTATTTGATAAATATCAAAGTTATGGGAAAGGCAGAAGGCCATGGAGAAAATTGGCATGGTCACATAACAGCCCTCACAGTTTCTCCTCATTATAGAAGAATAGGCTTAGCTGCAATGTTGATAAAATCTTTGGAAGAGGTTTCAGAAAAGTAAGTTGAGCGATAATAGAGTTTCAGAATTACAGAATATTGTAAATATTTAATATAAGAATACTTTATGTTGCTACAGAAAGCAAGCTTATTTTGTAGACCTCTTTGTAAGAGTCAGTAATAAAGTTGCAATCAAAATGTATCAACAGTTGGGATATATTGTATACAGGACTGTTTTAGAATACTATAATGGAGATCCAGACGAAGATGCCTTTGGTAAATACTTCTTTATTTATCGATTGATTAAACTTCACAGTTAATTATATCGTATGTTTACTTCAGATATGAGGAAAGCATTATCGAGGGATGTAAAGAAAAAATCGGTGATACCTTTAACTCATCCTGTGAGACCAGAAGAAGTAGATTAAATATATGTACAAAGATATTTTTAAGGAAGCCATGTTAAATGAATGACACTCTCCCAAGTATAATCGAAATAATTATTATTCTTATTGTGGTGAAATTTGCTTGACATCTAAAGTGAATAAATAATCTCTTAAAGTGCAGATCCGAGCAGTTTATTTCTTTTTTCTGTACAATAGTACAATGCTTTCTGCCATACACCGCTCGCTCGTGCCTTTTATGCGTCATTTTATGCGAATAAATAATAAATAGAAATGTAATGTGGTAGGCTCAGTAGAATAATCGCAGACAGCCCCAACAGTCATAGGAAATTCCAATGACCGTTGTTTCATTTTATCAGCTGCCCTTGTTTTCTCTCTCTACTACAAACTAGAAACTTAAGCCTAACGTGATATTTACAGAATCAGTGACTTTACTGCATCATGATACAAAGGTGACGAAGCACCTTGAATAGTAGCATTTGATTGCGTATTATAAAAATTAAAGACAAAATGTCGTTCTTGGATATCTTTGTACTGCTCCCAGTAATCTGAGGTTCGATCGTTTCATTTTTTTTATATAAAATCTTCAATGCGCTAAACGAAGCCGTGCATAGAGTTACTTTGTCTATTCTGCTCAGAGAGGCACAGTCATTCTCAGCCTATCCCAGGAATTACAAAATTATAGAAGTCTTGTACATATTGCACGAAAGCCCTACTTTCAACTTGTTTTTTTTTTCTTTTTTTTTCATTAATCTATTTATTTCTGGTTACTAAAGAGAAGGAAGACATTTGCTAGTTACGTAGGACACGTCAAGCGCGTACAAAACTTCTATAGTGACGGGATTCACCGTTTAATTAGTACAAAAGTGTTGTTACACATACATTACACAGGAACGATACTAATTGTCAAAGAAAAATGCGTTCCCATTACATCTATTTGGTCGTGTCCTTATATAAAACGAACTTATTCGCTTAGACGTTAAATAAATATAAAATATGAGACTAGCTGTTATCAAAATAACATGTGACAATTATGTAAGTTCCGTTCGTCGTTTTTTTTTCCGTATGAAGAGTTCCCCTTAACGATTGAGCTTTGATGAGACCTACGTTCAATACTGTATGTACTCGCTGTCCATCATCGATCTCCTCCAATAATTGATATTAAGAAAAGATCAAATGTGTAAAGTGTAGCGGATCGACGAAGAAAGAATTAATCGCGTATAATACACTCGAAATCGAAACGTAGATTGTTGCACGGACAAAAAATAATTATCGGAATCTGTACCTCGAATCTACGACACAATACGTACAAAAATTCGCTAAAAAAAAATCGTGTATTATTTTCAAGTACAGTAGAACCTTCGTTATGTAAACATTCAGTTATATCAATATTATTTCTTTTTTATCTTTTACTTTATATATGAAATTATCTGTAATCAAATTGTATCCATTTTACTCCATGTTTTCTTAACATGTTTTCTGACCACTTGTTCTATGTGAAAATTCTTTTATCCGAACACTCTTAACTTCAAATTAGTTTACATAAAAGACTCCACTGTAAATAACGATCACGTGCGTTCTCATTTTGCAGCTGCAATATGTTCCGTTGCAACCCATCGAACGTGAATTGCGGGTCGATTTGGCAAGAAGTAAGAATCTTTTCTTGGCGTACTCTCATATCGAAGACTAAAGTATCGCTGCATCACTCGCTAGACTTCTAAACATCCAGTAACTCCGATTAATTATGTACATAGTATGTGATACACCACTTTCACGTAGCAGTTTACCTTACGGCTAAACGTTTTGAATTTGGTATATAAATACGGTAGCAAAAAGTCTTCAGCACGATGCCTTAGCTTTCCAACGTAACTATTCGATGTTAATTCAGACATACTAATTTACTTTTAGGCAGTGTTTACGGATCGTTTAGATTGGGTTTTTTTTTTTGTCAGTCACCCACGTTTGAATCGCGTAACGTGGACCACAGAATGTGTGTGTATGTGTTCTGCATATGTTGTCAGGTATATTTACATAAATACGTCGTTCGTAAGCATCGTTTCTAATTTACACAAAACGCAACTAAAAGATTAACTACAGCACACACTCGACCAGTGTTTCCTCATCTTTTTTTTTTTTGTCGCGCGAATCATTATAATACAGGCTGTAGTAGCTTCGAGTATAAAGTTAGTGCCTTGGCAGGATCAGACTTTTCACGAACCAAGAGTAATATTCCTCTGCTTCCTCTCCTCCGAATTCTATTGGGCAGAGTTTTTAAGGTCTTTGGTGGTCTGGCGTCGACTTCAAAATATCCGGTTGTGTTGGAAGACAGCTCGAACCTGATGGGTTAATTATGTTTGCTTAGCTATTATTTATTGGATTTATTACAAAAGTATGAATATTTACAAACCAGTTGTGGGTCTTAAAGTGGATTTGATGGATCGATGGGATCCATTACGGGTCAACGTGTTCATTTGTGGAGTACCAGGTAAAGCGTGTCCCAAGGCATTCATATAATCGGCGATCAGTAGCGTTATCTCCAAAATCTGCAGGAGTATAAAAACATGTCAATGGCTGTAAAGCTTAACTCTCATTCGGCTACCTTTTAATGAGTAAGAGTATCTGCATACCTTAGGTTTCGAAAGTGCAAATAAAAGCTTCTGTTCCGCGGCTCCTTCGTCAGGACAAGCGACCAGCATAAAATCATCTAAACATCCTCCAAATGTAACTATATTCGCGTAATTGTAACGGCACATCACCGCCATCGTCTGCAGCTCCAGTAACGTTACACTGTCCTCGGAGACGGCTATCCACACGGTCGTCGGTTCGACTTGCTTCAACTGTGGAACAGAATATTTTTATGCTATTTTTTCTTATCGTCATTGAAATCGTATACGAATTGCTTCTATCCGTAAGAATCTTCCGTTATATTTACTTTCGCTTGATAAAGTGTCGCTCCGAAGAAAGGCCACTTCCTGGTGCAAGTTAGATATATGCGAACACAGTCTAGTACACTGCGACCTTTTAAAGCGATCCATTTTTCTTGTAGTCTCTCTTGTAGCTCCCTACAACAAAAACGTTCTTTTATTCGTACTTTCTGATGCGGCGTCATATTTGAATTAATCTTCACACCTTCGATAATTAAGTTTTTCTTTATACTTGCCTTAATTGTTCGGCAGTGATGTTTGTTCTGTATCGTATAGGATAAAATTTATCCAGGGCCTGAAGTACTAAGTGGTGCGGATTGCTTCCTGGCCCACTTCCCCGTGCCTTATCGTTATTATATTCTCCGAAATCGATCTGCATGGGTTATACGTAGATTTAAAGAATGATTAAATAGCTATCTATTTAGTAAGTATTTATTAAGATAATATTCGAGACGAACCTGTGCCATTAAAGATGCGAGTTCAAACGCAAGCTCGCGATTCACGGGGAACTTGCCATGCACGACCTGTTGATTCACTTGATAACAAAGAAGAAGTCTCTCCCTATCGGTTTCCATTTTAGCCGCCTGCCGCCAGTAACATCGCGATTTGTACGTTAATTGTATCACCCTGGTATTCTCGAATTTTCCTGAACCTTTCTCCCTCAACGCTGTTTCCCATTTTGAGATTATATCGCAGAGCTGAAACGAGAAGAATTGAATGAGTGTCATTTAAAGTATCACTCGTAGAACTTCCAAGTATGCAAACCTTAGCTTGAAGGTCGATAAAGTGTTCGAGATCCTTTTCAATTGGGTCGTCGCTGAATAACGTGAAACCGGACTGATGAACGTCCCGACAGCCGATCTCCTGATTCAAAGTGTTCAAAAACTCTTCTATCGTGGTACTGCCATCGAAGCTCACAACCTGGTATGTGCCGTTTAAAAAATGAACCGGTATCGCGTGCGGTAGGGAATGATGATAAGGATTTTTCATCAGTATCGACAGGACTTCCATTCTCGAAGGTTTCACTTCTCTTCCACCGTTTTGCAGTGTCCTCTCTAAAGCTCGTTCGCAATAAGCTGCGTACTTGCCACATTCCGTTCTAGAATGAACATTCTGCGGATTACTAATTGTCGATATTTTATGTTTATATTTAATTCATATTTAATTAGGGTCGACAGAGATCGTAGCGTTACATTGGTTAAGTATATAATAGTCTTTTTCGAGGGACGTTAAAAGCACTCACTTGGTGTCCGCGTTTCTTTGCAAGTGTAACTTCAGGTACCAAAGTAGCCGATTATTCCTGGGTAGGAAGAGTGAAACAGCGAGAGCGAGTAGCTGCCATCCCTGGATAAGAACGTACTGGGCGGGGTTAGTTTTGCAGTCCAGAATCGTAGACGTCGAGTGGCCCTGCGTGAGCGGAGGACTGTGAGAAGTGGAGGCCGTCGATTGTGCGTCCGCATTTTCACCGCTGCCATTTGCCGCGGGACTTTGCGTATCGCAGGTGAACAGCGATTGCGTGGCGCAGAGGAGGAGCTGCTGCAATGGTATGCTGGCATACTACTATATCCCTGGACTGAACCAGACCTAGTCTACTACTTTCTTTAAATAAATCGCGCTCCACTCTCCTCGTATTCGATTGTCATCGTATCTTAGTTATTTGTTTTTTTTCTTTGTAAATCTATTTCAAGTACAAAAACAAACGTGTAGTAATAAACCATGAACCTCTAGAGGTCGTAGAGTCCAATTTAAGTTGAAAGGAATACTCTTTTAGGATGGAAAATAAAATTCTCATGTCCTCGGTCATGGGACACTTGTGAATTGTTACGTCATACGTCTGTTAGTATGTAAGCAATCGAAATCGGACCATTAAACGCATCAACTCTCTATGTGTATTAATCACATAAAAACGCATGGACCGTCAACAATCTGAATGAATTAAGAACAATGTGGATGAGAGAAGCGCTTTTGTTTATCTTTTTTTCCCCCCTTTTTTTTGTTTAAGGCTACGTGAGTCTACCTTACAGTTCGAAAGCACTTTTGGTTTGCTCGAATGAACGAGACATACTTTTCTTTTTATCTCTCTTTTACTTTTATTTTTATTTTTCATTTTATTTTTTGATTTGCGAAGTCGCATGTATCCAATTATTATTGGATTATTATGCAGCTTGTGTTTCGAGTCTCGTGAATTACATTCTACGACGGACGTTCGAATCTGTAAGGATTCTAGCTTTTCATTTCCTTAAGTAACCGTCTATGACACCGGTTGTGATCAAAGACTAAGAGTTCTCTAAGCAGCATTCAAACAGAGAATATCGTAATGAGCTATTCAGCAAAAAAACGGTACGGAAACAGAAACAAAAAACCAATCTATAAAAAGATGTTTTTCTGTGTGTGGTTTCTTATGTACACCAACATACCATTCTGCAAGTGTGTGTGCCGCAGAACGTATTTTGACAAGGTATCGCGAAACGCTACGCTATTTAATATTAAAAATTGATCAAAGAAAGTACGCGATCTCGATGCATCGATGAGTGATCGATGAATGAAGA
Organism: Hylaeus volcanicus; assembly: GCF_026283585.1. Taxonomy (NCBI): domain Eukaryota; kingdom Metazoa; phylum Arthropoda; class Insecta; order Hymenoptera; family Colletidae; genus Hylaeus; species Hylaeus volcanicus. The sequence goes on along the minus strand of NC_071980.1, from coordinate 905,572 downwards.
TGAGAATGGTTTCTTGATTCGACAATGAAGTGAATTATGAATTGTCGAAATATGTTCGGCTCACATGATGGGGTCTCATTTGGGGTAAGGTGATCGGGTATCATGTATAAATATTAAATGTACGCAATAAAACTTAAACGAAACAAAAATGTAAACGAAAACGAACTTAACACGACGACGTCTAGAAAAGAAAAACCGAGAAAAACAAAGAAGAACGCATGCGATTCAGAGTAGCCTAGGAAGAGCGCACATATAAAGCAGCAAATGAAAATGAATTGTGAATGAATGTTAAAACTAAAAAATCATTTTCTTGTTAAAGAAGAACTTCGTCAAGTATTATTGTTCGTAGTAAACGAACGACAGCGTTTGTATTAATCAGTTAGTCTCATTAAAAAAAGAAAATAAAGGGACAGACAACCAAACAGTTCACCGTTCTACTTCGACGAGATTATTTTATAATACTTGACTAAGCATACCCAATGTACCATTTCTTGAATACGAAGGTAATGAACGCGATACCATCGAACACGACGATTACAATTGTTACATAATTTATCAAATAGTCTATTAGTAGTCTATTAGCAGTCTATTAATAGTCTATTAGTGCAGATAATCGAGGTTCTCCTGTGTATAAAGACCAACGCATTAGCCAAAGTCGCGAATCGAATGTCAACTGTGATAATGGTACAGGGTTCAGAGTGTTTGTTAAACAATAAGCAGGACTTACAACGCGCGCAGTACCCAGCGACACAAGTCTGGCGGCCTTTTTTACCTGTACGCCCAAACGGTGTTGTGTGTGACGACTTGTCTGCTTTACCAGAGCACAGATGAATTCAGACTGTAGTTCAGGCTGGTCTAAGCATTGTTGCAACGCATTTTGTGCTAGTACCACATGATAGTCTATGCCTGCTTGCTCCACGGCTACCGACATGAACAACTGGCAAGCCTGTGCAAATAATAATGTTGTTTCTTTTCATATTCAAACGTCACGAATGATCGATAAAGACACAAAAATAAAGACAATCGTTTCAAACTTTTCAACAAGCTTGGATAAAGAGAAAAATCATGTATCGAAACCTTGAAAAGCTTGATAGCCTCGCACTGCAAGGCTTCGGATGTCAAGCTGGTTAGTGGACTAGTGATGTTCTCTTTCGTATGGAGCAGCAACGGGTGTCTCCAGAGGACGCAACTAGGATCACCGTCAGTTTCCATTAATCTTTGCACCAGCTGCTCGTATTGAGTTCCCGCGCTAGGCCCGCCTCCCGAAACCACCGTCAAATGATACAGCCAGTTATCTTTGTCCTGTTTGTGAGGCATCAGCAAGTACGTAGGACCCTGATGGGTAGGAAAGATGCCGATCGTTCTTTCGTGAGGGCATTCGGCGTCTCTCTCCTCGCTATCGCTATCGGATACGTGTTCAACCTCTTCCACTCTCGCGTCTCTCATGTTTATTTGTCCAATAGGATTCTGAAAGGACGCCAATACAAGTTTTATAACGTTTCTTTCTTTGTAGCGATGGATCGAGCCGACGATTACTCACCGTATCGTTAGGGCACTTAAAGTAAAGGAACATTTTTCCAATGAGGACGCACCAGCATTTCTTGGCGTGCCCGTTCTTCACCTTCGTCAACCATCCCTGTATCGTCGGCTTGTTGTCCTCCTTACTGAGTAGAAGCTTGGTCGCGTTCCGCCTTTGTACATTCTGCAGCACCCTTATCCATTCCTCCATTGTTGCAATGCAATCCGCCGTCAGGTAATACGTCTTCTTGCCAGTGGCTATCTCGAACGTAGCAGCACCCTCCGCCCTATTTATCCTGTTGAGGAATTACGATACTCTTTTATTCGTCTGCAGGACTTGGATTAAAATGATAAAAAAAATTGGATATGGTCCGAAGCGTACCTGCACACTTCGTCCAACACTATTTGACCCTGAGGTTTTCTATTGACGTCGTTCTGACTTTTCCAATATGTGAGCACCCCGTTCTTCAGGACGAACCATCTCTTCCGCCAAGTTTTCAGCTTACCCCCGAGTTTCGCCAGATGACCAGTCTTCTCCAGAGACTCTTGCCTCTTGGGGCTCTCGCCTGAGACGCGCATCAGCAGACTTGGCATGCTGGACTCGAGAGAGGTTGAACTGAGCGCGTCGGGTGGTATCGCGTAATCCTCCGATAAGCCAGACTCCAGAGAGGTATCTGTACAAGCGAAAATAATTTCTTCAACTTGTATTCTTTTGATATAATTACAAGTGCTTGGTGCACAGTTGGCGGAATGCTTACCACGTTTCACGCTCTTGCTAGGAGAACCGCTAGAGCTTCTCTTGGCAGGACTAAGGCTGCTGGTGGTTTTTACGCTTTTCGACGGGCTACTTCCACTGCCAAGGGAAGAGTCCGTATTATCCGATGAGCTGTTGGTGATTCTCGTGTTGGTCTCGGTTTGATTCGGGTGCTCTTCGCCGTCCGAGCTATCGTCGGAACTGTCACCGAATGGCATGGACCTAATTTGACTGGCTCGTCCTAAAATGCAAAAGAATCGTTAGGATCGGAGTCCTAAATAGGTGCGAAGATAAGTGGATCCAGGCCTGGTATAGATTTACAACCTACCCTTGACCGTTGCGTAAACTGGAACCGAAATATCGCAATAGCCTTGGGAATTGTGCGCAGTCAAGTTGTGTCCTGTTGCCTGGGAATGTTTCGACGAGCTGGTCGTGTTGGTCATCGTGGATGGCGCGGATTCCTCGTTCGTCGGTGGACCGATGCCAAGCCCGCCATCAGCAACCTATGGAATCAACGAGCGTCGCGTTTGTTTGATTACAAATTGCAACAACTTGGCGAGCATGCACGCCACGCATGCCTCATTACGCGGCTCGTTCATTCTACACTTTGCAAACTTGTTCAACGAGCGGCGAGAGCATGACTATGCATTCTGCCAACCCTCGACGCAACGAAATGCTACCCTACGTAACCACGTAAGAGTCGACTATTTCATTATTCTTTCTTACAGGAATTATTAGGTATAGGGGTTTGTACTGTCAACTTTAGGGAGACTTCTAAGAGTTATAGTTTATTATTTTCTACCTGATATATCTTGGCTTCCCAACTGGGAAATCGGTGAAGAGGCGGAGTAGGAGGTCGAGGACCCTGCGCGCTCTGAGTCCAATTCAAACCTTCCCTGCTTGGCGTGTATATCTCGGCGTAGTCGTGAATAGCCTCGGAGCTGCCACTATCTCTACTGGCCTCCGAGACGCCAGGTATGTTGGGCAGCATCACCAGATTCTCCACCGCCGCGGCCAGCTCCTCGGACAGCAGGCTAGAGCAGAAAACGAACGGCAAGCATAAAGCACGGAACTAATTTCATCCAGCAGACGCATTTAGATCGGTACGTAATTAGCGAGAGCTTCGTGTTAATCGCTAGCGTCAGCGAGAACGAAGGAAACAAGTTAAAAGAAGACAGAAGGATCTACAATCGGATCAAGATCATCACCTGGATTGTCAAGGCTAGTTACTCTTATCTTAAATGGTCACGTTAGATGCCACTCTGTTATTCTACTTGAAATTACAACAGGACTTTCTCAGGCCAGACTCTTTAGTCAAGCTTTTTTCGATAATCGTGCCTTTGGCCCACCAGTTCTGACCCGACTATAAGCATCATGCTCGAGATTAAGAAGCAATAGATAAAAGTACACGGGTTGACATATCTCCGCAGGAAGTCTCCGGACGCGACAGGGTACCACAGTTTCGAGAGTCGGGCGCCGCTATCACGTCGTGAGACCTCCCAAGGAGAATCGAAATATACATTTGCATGACGTTTTAGAGGCTGTTAATGTTGGCAGAAGCGCGGAAGCGATTGCAGAAGCGAATGGGCGCGCGCGAAGCTCACAGAACGTTTCGCTCAAGTATACTGGAGAGCTGGAAAGAATGCCCCTGATTGGAATTCAGATATAACGACGACAACTATCGAAAGAAGTTACTACGATGACTAATTTGCGAGCGGCAAACAGGATTCGGGGCATTCTTTGTAGCTCCTTACAGTATTCTACCTCGAGTCCATGTTGGTGGCCGCAATTCCTCGCTGTATAGTCCCGCAAGCGGACAGGTGTCTACGGTGTTTGATGCCTGCTTGAGGTTCCGCTGTAGCGCTCTGCACGCTCTCTGGCACCGCCTGCGGTGTTCCCTCGAGGCTCTCTGATCGCCTGCGTAGCGTAGGATTCACTTCCAAGGACAACGACGCTCTTGTTGGTGCCTGTAGTACAGGATCGTCAAGTTGAACGTGAAAAGAACATGGATAGATAAATCTAAGGGTAGGATATCGTCAAAAAAGATGACCACTTTGTGAACAACTAACTGAGTGCATCTATCTGCATCTAACTGTCTGCGTTTCAAGAATGAAAGCGTCAGCTGTCGGACAAATGCGTTCGCTGGAACTCACAGGTGGTTTCAGGCCGATATTTGTTATGTGATTCCTCAGAAGTTCCAATTGCTGGTTGCACTTGTTATTCTGTTCCCGCAGGTGCTGATTCTGTTGCTCCAATTCCCTCAACTTATTGGTAACCCATTCCTTTATCCTCGCGGCTTTCGCCTCGACCTGCCTCGCGTCTTGGAGGCGTAACTGTCTCTGCAAGCAACCGATATCGGTTGTGAGTTGGTTATCTCGACAGCTGATCCGCTGGAAGCGCTTTATCGCACTTTATCGTAAACTGTAACTACTTAAATTGAATCATTGCAAATAAACGAAACGAATCTATAATTTCAACGGAGCTGGTTTCTTCCATTCAAAGTTTCAAAGAAACACCTTCCGTGTCATGCGATACGATTACTAGCTCGTCGATACAAAATATCCACTGTGGTACCTTTCAATATTTCTGGAAGATACAGTTCAACCGGTTCATGCTACAGGACGACACTATTCGAAAGCTATTCCTCTCAAAGGCGAATGGTACACGTGTATACAAGATGTTTCACCGAAGATATAAAGTCGAGAAACTACTCGAAACACGATAAAAACCTCGAATGACGGGTGCTAACATTTGACGAGTCCAAGGATTTCTCACCTGTTCCTCGACCTGAGTCTCTAGCTTCGAGATGCAGGCACAGTGAACGTCCTCGATCTTGTCATTCTGCGTACCAGAGGTAGACGGCAGGGAGTGCGGTGGAGAACCAACGCCGGATGTGCTCAAGCAGTATTCACCCTTCACTAGCCGCTCCTCCATCATCCGTACCTGCAAGACATCAAACACCTGCGTTATAATACAGAATAACAACTGTTCGAGCAACGGAAATTGTTGCCTCTATCAACCATACTGCACCGAATTTCTAAGATGGCTCAGGGTGGCCTGTGACGATGGATCGCCAAGGGATTCCCGAGCACGCAGAACCTCCGTTCCTTTCAAACATTAACTGATTTGTTCGCTTTATATAGGTCAACGTGGAGGCCAATGCAAACTTATCGACAATTCATGGAATATCCGAGTGTATGGGACCGAACAGTGGATCCTTTCTGGGGGGTGGGATTGTCATTCTTTTTCAAACGTTCAGGAATCACTTGGTAGGCATCGTTCGCCCGGGATCTTTTACACTCTATGCAGAAAAGGGCGGCCACTCGTTAAACGAATAAAAATATGACGATCGTAGGAACAACAGGTGTAGGTTTAGCTCAAGTCTGTAGTTTCCTTGGCCATCGCGAACCATCTTTTCCGCACAGTTACTTCATTTCCGTTAGAACGATTTCGTCCCCCAAAAGTTGAGAACCGATGAAAGACTTTTGCCAGAGAAAGTTTTCTATAACGGACTCGCTTCCGAGACATGGAGCGAAGTGTGAATGTTGAAGCAACACGTACATACCAGGAGTTTCAACGGACTTGGGGTCACGTTTTTCGTCGCTTTCGGCGCGTTTTGAGAAGCATGGCAGACGCGTGGCTCCAGCCGTGGGATCCTCGAGTAAACAGCGAAAAAGCGTGCAGGGGGCCCCCGCTACGCGACAAAGGGGGACAGACAGAGGTTCAACGTTGCGTGCAGACCTCGTGCACCCCTTTTCTGACACGATGGTGGCGGTTGTCGTTTCGTAGCAGCTGTCAAAAATCGATATCACGGATACGAGTACATACGTAAGCGCCTGAACGCCGAGCGTCCACTGCCAAAAGGGGAGAGCTGTATCGAGAAAATCAATACGCCAGCGGGGAAATCCTCTTGGCCGAGTGTTTTCCTCCCGACAACCATCGTGGTGCATGTGCTCTCCCCGCGAGTCATATCGATCACCCGTTATCCTGTTCGTTTTCACGTTCACTGTCGTCCTTTCCCACGCGCCATCAGGATCGACCGCGCTCTTCCTCGGGACGCTTAACCCTCTGTCACCCTAATCATATCTGAATTTGTAGAAGCAGGTACGAGACGTTTTTAACCCGCACGGTTTTGGAGTTTCGTTCATACATTTAGGGGTTTTAGGACAAGTAACAACTTCCGAGGAGGAATTATTTTGTATAATTGATAAGTATCGTGGAAAAGATTAAATCAGACTTTGAAGATGTAGACAAAAGGTAATCACTTCGTAATCAGGTGCCCACTAGCCATTAGCCAGAGGTCCTATTGTGCCACAAATCTCTCATCAACAAACCCTCGTCATCACTTCGTGTTACTCTTCTAAAAATAGCTATCGCGATAGCCAAAGTTCCCTAGCCCAAACTTTGTCACAGCCCAAACGAAGCGTTATAGTTACTTCGAAAGCAATACTAAACTCCACTACACCCAATCTGCCACGTGCCACTGCCCCGCGAACAAGAATTCTCCTAGATCGCCGACAAGAAAAGAATCCTTGGTCCGCCAAAGCAAGGCAAACCTCCCATCCACGGTTTATTTTTCCTCTCTCGATGAACCGTTTCGGGTGCAGTGTGTCATCGTGGCAACTCGAGGCTTACCAAGGTTACGAGAGGCCATGATAACGCGACGAGTGTTCGCTCCGAGGATCTCTTTAGGCCCTTCGCCTTGGTGGGTCCTCTCGAGGGCTCTCCTGCGACCGCGGTTCAACGAGGACACTCCCAGAGCCAGGATTTCCCTTGTTTCCAAAGGGTGGAGACACCAAAAGGGATGGAAGAAGGGCGGTGTGCGCACGATGCCGGAGATCGAACCGAACTGAACGAAACCGATGCACGTAAACTCTCCGTCGGTCTTTCCTAGAGGCGATGAGTCACGTTGGCTCGTGGCCAATGGCAGAATTCGTTGAGGTCCTGCGAACTTGTGCACACACGCCACCCCGAGTCTCCTCGTCCGACAGAGCGGTTGCTACCCTCGACGCAGCTTCTCCGATACTCTGTTTCAGACCTCTACAGGACCCTTTGTGTCCGTAGAGTCGTTATCTAAATTTCCATTGTCCGATTTAACCCCTTGAGGCTACGCGTATACTGGATCTGTACATGCTTTCGATACGAAACTGATGCGTTCATTGAAACAGAGGAGGGTAGCTATGCAACTGTAATCGAATTCACCAGCGAAAAGGTTAAAGCTGTTTAATTCGAAAATAACAACCCGAACGGCAAGTTCGTCGTTCGATTGAAAACGCATCTGGCGACTTTTGAACCGTAGGTATCTTAAGATTTATCGATTCGTCTCGTGTCTCCCGAAGCGCAGGCTTGAAAGCAAAACTGCTGCGAAACCAGAAATAGCCAAGCAAGAATAATTGAATCTTATCTGCGCTGATCTTTCAGAAAACGCGCGCGACTCTCTCAAGATTTTATCGAAAATATCGACACCTTCGACTGGAATTTAATGCTGTTTTTTCTTTTTCTACGGCTCATCTGTGGAAAACACTCCTTTCTGTTACTTTTTTTTAAGCAGTACGCGGTCGCGCACGTGCGCCGATTCGATTCTCGGATACAACGTCGAAAGGCGCTGGCTTCCCGCCAAAACGAAGCCCGTTAATGTGCACGTACATGCAGAAACATCCATTCAACCGCGATCTTCGGGGGGAAAGAGCCCCAGGAAAAAACAGACGACCGCGAGGCTGCGTTTAAATGGATCAACGACCCACGAATGGCGTGAGAAACGCAACCGTTGACTGAAGGGATCAACAAATTGCACGGCCTCGCTATCGAGGGCATTTATGCGATCCAAGTTGTCGGTTCGAGATTAGATCGTGCCAGATCTTCTATGGAAATTATTGCTCATTTTCTATTCGTCGAAGCCTCGATCCGAGTATCTATTAATCCCTCGAACACGACGCGACGCGTCGATACTCTCAACTGGATCAATGCTGCTGATTCACGAACCAGGGGAAAGTAACATTTTTCCAATTTATCTAGCCTTTTCAGCTTATCCGACAGCTTATTTTTTACTATGCAAACCACTCGAATCGGTTATCGGTGACTCAGGAAGGACTACCGATTACGGGTTACAGTTCTAGAAAAAGTTTAATTCGTTTTAAAAATTTCAAAACCTGCATCACTCGCCCTATATTATTTCAATAAAATTCTATCCATCTCAGGCATGAATCAACGATAAGGGACCGCTAATTCGGGCACGTCTACCTTATATTTTCGCTTTTACGAGTGAAACTTAATCGCCCCAAAGGCAGCACGACGGAAGCGCATGTTTTCCTCGTCATTTCTCTGAAATAATCATACCGATTCTGCAAAACCATTTGTCACTTCCCGGTGACTAAGTTCTGCGATGAGTTTAGTTTAAATATATATATATATACATATGTATACACGCGCGTATCAAGTATTTCGAAATAGTTTGTGAAAATATGGCTCATGCCAGATAGCGTTACAACTACTTTCTTTTGTTAAAAAAATAAGGAGGCGTAACGCGCATGTTCCATTGTCAAAAAATGAACCGATAATTGGACCGTTTATCGACGTTGAAAGGAAGTTTCTGCGAGAATCGCGAGGGAAGACGGGAAAGAGCAACATCGAAACGAGTCTAACGCGCTACGACCGCTTTGAAATATTTAAAGAAGCCTCCGTGCCTGGGGGGGGGGCGGGAGCAAGAAAGGTACGTCTGCCGCGGTACCTTTATTTTGTTTATTGCGCGGGTGCTCACGGGAAACGAGGATTACTCATGAATTGGCCTCGTGCCAATTCTATACGCGACAAGTCCCGTCAAAGCGAGTCGTTAAGTCGGGCTGTGTCTGGTAAATCGTTCACCAGTCTTCTTTTTTCCGGGGGTGCGCATCTCAACATGCGAGATCGGTTCGCCGCAAGAGGAATCAACGTGATCGAATCGAGTTCAGACGAACAATTTGCGACTCGAGCGAGGATACAATAGGAGACAATAGACAACAAAGACGCAACGGAAAGCTCAAAAGACACCTGTGCTCCTCGAATTCGAGGAATAGGAGGATCAAGTTTTAGGTCAAAGAAGCCAACCCATGGGGATGTTTTCGTAAAGCACAGGACATAAAGGTTCCTTCTCCTCTCGTCGTGTGACAAACAACCAAGTAAATAAAGTTCTTTGAAAAACTGATTCGCACAGAATAACAGTAAATGTTAGAGATTTAATCATAGAAGGCGATTAAGGTGGTTTCCAAGGAGCTGATTACCTTTCATCGATGTCACCTGCCTGGATCCATAATTCTCAAGACACGGTGGTGCAACTTGTCGACGGCGCGTCGAAGACAATCGAGGCCACGAGGATCGAGTACGACGCCAGGTCGCGGGCGTCGATTTGTCGTCGTCGATCCAGACGCGGACGCGCGTGGTTCACGAACCCACGACGACTTCTCGACCGATTTTCGAGATCATAACAAAACGACGGTCTCACCGGCCGGTCGCTCGGCCATATTGTCGATCCTCTCACCCTTCCTCCAGGTGGCTAGTCGTTCTCTCCTCCGAAGTTCCTCCGGCAGGCCCGTCTTTCTCCCATCCTCGTGGCCCCGTCTTTCTCGCGCACGAAAATCAATGAGACGCAACATGCGCCCTGACACCGACGCGGGCTACCGACTGGAGTCATGGTTGGCTCTTTACCACGAGGGTAAGTCACCCCAAAAGCTCGTTTCGCGTTAGGGTTGTCCTCTATCACGCTGGCGCTGGAAGTTGGTTCCACTTGCACACTCTGCTCCTGAAATTTCTAAAGTTTCATAGCTGAAGCTTCCGGATGCGAGCCACGTCCTTTGGATAAGCATTGCAATTTCGATTCCTTTCAACTTTTTAAGGACAATGAGAGTGACTGTACTCTCGGTGTTAAAATTCTGGGGGCACTGCCGAGAACAGAATGTTCTTTTCCAAGCGATTCCTTTCAATCGTTGAAAGACGATAAGAATGACTGTGTTCTCAGAATTGGCATTAAAATCGATGCCTAGCTTTGGTCGATCTTCTATCGGGAACACCGTGCACGCAATTGCGCCAAAATTCAAAACGAGATTGCCCACGGTTGGTAAGAGACATGGCAACTGTCGGTAAAAGACTGACGGAGCGAGTCGAGACAGAAAATCAATAGACACGCCTCGCTGGAAATGGTTCACGATTTCCCTAGTTGTACCGTGTGACGGCGACTTCTCGTGGTCGGTAACGCAGTATCGATATTTTATAGGAACCCCTTGCGCTTTATTTTTACCGACGTGGAAAGACACGGCAAAGAGAATTAGGGGACATGCAACCCTGTATCGATCGTGGAGGTGATTGGTACCGATCGTCGGACTTATTCTTGGTTTCGATACAGGTATGTAATCAGGTGTAAATTTCTATTTTAAACATATTTCGGAAAGCTGTAAAAACGAGAAGACAAAGAAAATAACGAGCAAACGATACAAAGAATGGTCTTTGATTACAGGTGGAATATTCTTACGTTTCTTACGAAACACAGTGCAGGAGTTCGATTGCGAAATTCGATATCGTAATTTATTCTCACCTTGTCCTCCGCCTCGTCGGCTCGGCCCTCCGCTTCCAAGACCCGCTGCTCGAGCTCAGAGAGCTGAAAACAGAAAGCAATGATCGATTACCAAACGACTGCGAATAACAACTCGAGACACGCTAGTTTTCATTCGACGAATAATATTAACATTAACATTTCCTATACATCCAAAAATCGAAAGAAAATTTCATCATGATCGGAGCAGTTCTCCACCCAAAGTTAGCCTCAACGAAGCAAAACAGAGACATCGCCGTAAGATTACACCGGCACTGGCATTGTTTGCAAACAATAAACAGCGGACGTCCATCGGAATGGCGGTCAGATGCCAGTAAACACACCCGGCCACGGTGTTTCGCAAAACTGAAATATTCATAATCCAGCGTCAGCCGGCACCGTATCACGAGGCATTCTCGAGAGAGACGGATGGGGGGTCAGGTCAGGCTACTTTCGCGTCATCAAATTTTCCTTCGAGGAGGAAAAGTTTCATCAAACACGGTTAAGTTCATAGCAGACGCGTACCTCTCGGTCTCGACGAGAGTTTAATGGATACCACGGACTTAAGCGGCTCCGCGAAGCCTGCTTGATCCGCCAAAGATTGATACGCACGAGTCGTGGACCGACACGTCTGTATTTCCTCGAGTCAGCTCCTGGAACGACGAGAATTTCACCCACAGGGACGAGGAAGGCATTAATTCGAGGAGGACGATCGAGAATGACTCGGTCTTCTGATACGAAAGCATCGGTGGATCAAGGAAATGAACTGAAAATTCCATCGGTTTCCATCTGCATTTAAATTTAACGTTTCGAATTTTAATTTATAATTACAATTTCCGACACGGAATTTAAATCGATGGTAAGTTCCAATATCCAAAAGTATCAGGTTAAAATTGTCATAGGAAGCGTTTGGCAGCCAGGACACGTGTACCTTCCGCAAATTGCTATTAAACGTGCACAAATAGCCGCGCGTTACACCCGCAATTGGAATCCTCCGGGTCGAACGACAGACAGTAGTTGCCGCCTTTCACCGTGTCAATTACTGCGAGCGATAAATCCTTCTCTCGTTAACAGTACAGACGCGATAAATACTCCCGTTCTACAGGATAACGTTAGCGGTATTAATATACTTTTAAATTAACGTTTCTCTCCTTTACCGTTACCCGGTATACGTTGTAAACAAAGTAGATACAAAATTGACAAAATATGAAAAGAGACTGTACCCCGAGATATGGCAAATGGCCGCGGACGTTCTCATCCCTGGCCTAGATTGTTAAAACTGACCACGGTGCGACAGTCTGGACGCGCGCCTCTTCCGCAAATTGCTATTAACGTGTACAAATAGTTACACCCGCGATTGGAAACCTCTGGGACCAAACGACGGACAGTAGTTGCCGCCTTTCACCGTGTCAATTACTGCAAGCGATGAATCGTTCTCTCGTTAATGGTACCTGGCGCGATAAATATTCTCGTTATTTGATCTACACCCTAGCCCTTGCCGCATAAACATAATCAAGAGTGGACTCGTAAACATATCGAACCATGTCGAAGATTCGACGGAATTTCATTACAAGAATCGACAAGTGTTTACAAGTGCGTTTCCAGCGCGATAAATACTCGCGGTTATTCGATCGGGCGCCCTTGTTGCGTAAACAGTTTCAGCGTGGAATAAATTTGCGTAGGGTTCGAACGACGGAATTTCAGGGACCGTGGGGCAATAACGGGGCGGCGAATTCGTCAAGTTTTGCAGCCCCGTTTCGCGCGCGTGCACGGGTGTCGGCGCTCATCCAGCGGGTGATTAATTAAAACGGAGGTTAATATACGGGTCGAGGCTCGGCTTTAAGAGCAATTCATACTATCCCAGGGGTCAACCACGGAATACTTTTAAGCCGGCACTCTCCGCTGGATACTCTGGAAAGAGTCCACGAGAGAGGCCGCGCCAACGACTCTCTGTCCGGTTTAATGGGCTACCGTGCTAATTCCGTGGATACTTAAATCACGGCTGCGGTGTCGCGTATCGGGACGTTCACTCGAACAGAATTACCCAGCATTCTCGCGAATGGGTCACACGCGCGGAAAATGGGGATCTTGGCGACGGATTGACGATCGTTTTGGGACTCGACACGCGCTCGAGCTACGCGTGACTTTGGACCGACACGCTCGACGTCTCGATTCGTCTGCTCTTCCACCTATCGAATACACCTATCGAAAATCACGGAAACTCGAGGATCCACGTGACTGGATCGAGGCTCCCAAAGACGCCTAAGTAGAAGGAAGCCTGTGGCAGGGTGGAAGGAGCTGAACAGGCACAGGTTGAGAGGAGGATCTCATCAGCGGAGGGTGCAGTTAGTGGCATCTGGCGTTGAGAGGGAGCGAAGAAACGAGGGGAAAAATGGAAGAACGTATGAAAAGAATCCTGGAGGAGCGATGAGAGCGGGAGGAGGGGCCGACGGAAAACGTAGAAACGTTCTTCGAAACGGGGTAGGCGCGGATTTCCTGCGGCGTTCAAGTCGCGGTACGAGCCGAAAAGAAAGGACGTCTCGACGAGGAGAGTACATTTCCCGCAAACGGGATACCGGGGAGAAGTCATCGGGAGGATCTCTCAAACTGTCGTCAGCGCTTAAGCTTTTCTTTGGTTCGCGATTCGGCTACGGTGACAGCGGCCCTGGGCAATAAAGGTTTATGAAAATCGTAGCACGCTCCTCGCTCACAGGAGCCAGCAGACGTCTTCTTGGCCAGGAGAAGGACCCTTCGTCCGCGAATACCGTCGACACCATGAATAGCTAACCGACGAACAAAGACGGCTGCCTCTCGCGTATCTTTCGACGAACGACCAAGCAGCTGAGACATCAAAGGCACTCTTAGCTAATTTAGCCTGTCGCGAATGACGCTTCGCGGCACCAGCCTGCGTTAAAGGGGGGATACAGAGAATCGCGAAAATAAGTTTGATTTTTGAGATTTTCTAACGGCAATGCGGAACGCCCTGTCGATAAATCCTTGGAACGCGGAGTATATTCTGCATTGCCGAGGAACAGAGTAAATATTAGACGAGATTCGTCGTCCGTGTACGTATGTACAAAATGTTTGTTCAACTCGGAAGAGTCGACTAGAGAAGAAAAAAAGCGTGTCTCGTGCTCGCGTGCAGGGAAATGTTTCAACGAAAAGCGGAAATAAGTATCGTGTACGAGCCGCGGTGCTCCCGATGCAAAATCCGATCGTTATCGAACCGTTACGCGGTTAAAATGGAATGTGTTCGTTGTGGAACGGAGCCGTGCACTTCGCTCCTGTGTATTTTCGATGAAAGTGAACAGGTAGCGAGAAGAGAGGGTGAAACAGAGAGAGGTCGGGAGGGATTAAAGCGGGAAAAGAGTCGACACGGCTGGAAAATGAAAACACCTGTGCTAGGAGGCTTTCGAAGTCGAGTGCCGAGCTGTTGGGAGGAATTCAAGTCGAATTGCTCTCGAGCTCGCGATAGGCCGAGCCGATATACGTAGACCTCGGAGTCGTTGTGGATGTTGATAATTCTATTATTTTAACCTTTTGCAGCGTAACTCGTATCAAGTTGCATCCGTGATCACGTCAACCGAATTAACTGAATAAATTAATATGATTCAAGAGGTTAAGATGTTCCTTTGTACCTTTGGAGGGTGTAAATCAGAAAAGTAGATTTTCTAGTCCGAGACATTTACGAATCACCGTCCGTCGTAAACGATGAACAAACAATTCGCCGAGAAACGAATTCGTTTCTGTTACCCCCACAAGAGAAACGCCACAAAGACCGAGCTACACAAAAGGTTAATCGCGACGTCGTAAATTCCATGGCATTGTCCCTGTGATCGAACGCACGGCCTGTAGGGGCTGTGGCGCACGCGAGGATGATTAAAGGATCCGTTTTGTTTCGAGATAACGTAAAATTCGTGTTTCTCTTCTTTATCGTGTTTGTTGAAATTATTGGTTTCATGAAAAAGACTTTCTCGATTAGCACTGTCGGTTAATCGTTTCGCGCGAAACAATAGAAATCGTCCACTTCCCTCTCGTCCTTTACAGTGTAACCCCTCGAAAAGCATGGCGAAAGGGGCGTGATAATTACAGGTCGACGATAAAGACGTATGTATTGTATCCTTATCGTCCGCAGCGTGTCATAAAAAATCGGTAGCGTGTCTAATGAACACCGTCGACAGCCACGCGAAACACAAAAGTGGGCCAAAGAAAAGAATGAAAGGGCGATGAACGCATTCCGTGGAAAAAAAGAGGGAACTCGCGAACCTGGGGGGCCTGGAGGAACGAGGGAAAAGAGGGCTGAAGGGACCAACGGAACGATAACTTTCAGCCTTGACGTTCAGAAGGGTGGAAAACCGTCCGAGAAACCACGGGACGGCAGGGATTGGTTCGTTAATGTTATCGGTCGGTCGCGTGATGCGAAACATAAAGCATCTCGTGCCTTCTTGAGTTTCGTTTCTCTTTGCGTCGCTGAATTTATGGCAACTTCGAGCCTGTCGCGTGAGCGAAAATAAACCCAGGGGAGAGGGGGAGGGGCGGAAAAATACTAGGCTCGATACGCGCTCCTGTACGACTGATTCCGTCCCCTTAGAAAACCAATGCGCCGAACCGATTATCCCTTTCTTTTCAAAAAAATAACTCGACACCTTCCTTCGCGTTTTTACCCAAAAACTCGCGGATACCGAAAGGGCTCGCGTGTAGGAATCCTGGAAACGCTGCTGAAGACCACGTTCATTTTTTATGAACAGGTCGGTGAGTCGGGTCGGCAGGTCTTTACGGAAGGCACATTAGCGCTTCATGGTTTTCGTCGATTCCTCGGAGAGGGTTCTCTTCGTGTGCTAGCGGATGCTCGGACCGAAATCCCACCGCCTTCGAATCGCTCTCCTGTGCCTTGTATATTAATTATTTCGAGCGGAAAAGGGTACAGCAACCTGGTCCACTCGCGGGGGAATGAAATCGGAGAGTAAGAAAATTACGTCGACGCCCTCGGTGTCGCCTTACGGTGTCGCGGCGGCTAGTCGTCGTTGACCTCCATTTTAACACCGTTATTACTCGTTGTTAATGTTATTAATTAATATCGCGCCTTGCGGAGTGATGGGGTTCATCGATGGAGCGAGGGAGGATTTACGAATCCAACGTAATCGCGTCTCCATTGGCTGAGAGCTGGGGATAGACGAGCCAGAGTTAATAAACGACCTGGACTGATGAACAACCGACTACGCGTGTCTTGATTTATTTTTCCACGAGTCCGCGATTCGCGTCATCCGTCACGCCCGCGCCGTTGTTGCTTGTTCGGTGGAATCTAGACGGTATTTCGATGCTTTGGATGGGTTTCTAGAACGGGGTGAAGAGAGATTGCACGCGAAAAATGCTTGATTCTACAGATAACATTCACCGTGGCGAGGAAACAAGGGTAAAAGTAGGTTTGGTGACCGAAAGTACGAAAATTGTCACTTTCGGCTATTTTACCGTGCGGTGACTTGCACCGTTGGTGGACTTTCCAAGTTGAATCTAATTCAACTTCCAATTCCAAACTTCCACAATTTTCCGTCGACGAGGAGGCAAGTTCTCGGTGTCGAGGAACTGCACGAGCGTACGTCAACGGAAGCAACAGAAAATCGCTTTAATCCTCTTCAGTCTCTGTTAAACTTTCTATCAAGAGATCGATGGATACCAAGGTAACCTTTGTCAACGACGGAAGAGGACGCATCGATCCTGAGAGATCGCGACATATTTTGATGGACGATACTTTCCAACTCGAAATATCACGATGTATTGCCCTAGTGACTAGTGTCATTCTAATTCATATTATATGTAGCAACTGTTCCAACATTTTTCTAAATACACTTTCCACCGTAATTTGCTGGATTTCTCGAGAATACTCAAAGAGTAACGAAAATTAACGCTGTTTCGTGAATTCTCGTTGTGTCTTCTTCCTCAATCCGTGCTCGGTTAAAGTTCCCAAAAGACGTGTCCCTCGACTGGATGCTACCTGTTGTACCGTGCTCGTTTTCTCGGACCCTTCTCTGTGAAATTTCTTCTCGCCCCTGTTGTCATTATTACCGTTATTATCGTCCAAGTTATCGCAATGAAACTTACTTAAACAAGCCCTGGCTTCGACCCCTGGCCAACGTTAGGAATCTTGCTTCTATTAATTGCTGGTCCGAGAACGGGAGAAGACCCTATCTCCAACTTAGTTTCAATTACAACTTACTCGCGTTAAAAGACATTCAATTCTTCCTTAAGCCACCTATTACTATCTCTCTCTTTTTCTTTCTTTTTTTCTTTTTCAAGAAGTGTGAGCGAACGTTTATAGGGAATTATAATAACAAATAAATGTATTTTTTCCTGATAGCTCGTGTTTTTTGGATTCCCAAGGAATCCTCTAAGAGCAGTTCGAGGGACACCGCAGTATTCCATTACGAGATCAGCGATAATTGCTCGAAGCGGTCGAAAAACGAGGAAAATCGTTAACTCTGGCTGCTCGTTGCGGAGATTAATCGCGCGAGAGTGGCACGCGTGAGTTGATAAAAAAATACAGAGCGACGGAGAGATGGTCGAGAATCGATGCAAAACAGAGCGAATTCCCGAGGATCGAGGCTTCCCAGGGCGCATTACTTATTCACAGCAGCCAACGTTGGAAGAATTTTTCCAGCGCTGGAAACGGTAAAAATAGGGCGTGAAAGATAACATCTGATTTTTCAACGTTCCTCTGATTTCGGTTACGTTGTAAAATAGCCCTGTTCGCCGAATCTTGCTTTTTCACCTTCTCTCTCGCTTATACTCTGTTTTTCCATAAAGCGAGTAAGAGCTTGCTTTAAAAACACTCTTCTTGTTATCAATCTTTATATGTAATAATCGCGAACGCGCGAAACGGGACACGATGTTTTGCTTGGACGAAAATCGATATCCCCATTTCCCAGTGCGGATGATGGTTGGCTGTCGGTGGCCGGTGCTCGCGAATTAATTTCCGATGATTCGAATTTCATTAGCGTTATATCCGCGGTCGTCGGGTCGCAAAAAGGATGACCAATGGCGCGTACGATTCATCGAGTTCCTATTAGCACCGTGGGCAACCGACGAAGCAATTATATTCAGGCTTAACGACCGATTACGATTAACAATCCAACTATCCAACCTTTCTCCGAATAACGACACGTGACACGCGAGACGCCGGCAAGGTAAATCGTCCTGCCGGCAACGTAAAACCCAAATTACTTCCACGAGTTATTAACGGAGTAAGGTGTTTTACATCGCCAACAGACCGATACGCCTTCCTGACAGAGTAATCTACGTTATCGAACCCTAACCGACAGGACCACCTATCTATCATTGGATCCATCCACCTATTTACAGCGATTGCTGCACGCTCGTCCGCTATCACCCCATCAAATTTAATACTCCTCCTTTCGTTAGAGGATTTCTTCCACTGGCTTCCGATCTCTCGACCCTTCCAAGAGCGTCGTTAAGCGGTTAGGTTGGACGACGACAGAAATTGGACCAAAGTCCTCGAAAGTCGTAAATTTCTTTTCGAAACGCGGTAACAATCCGGTCACGGGCTCGCGAATCGCCTGGACGAGCATTACCGCGGCCAAGACTTGGCGTTTCGCAAAAATTTGCCCCCGCAATGGAAAATAATTCCGTCGGGCGTCCGCTGTCGGCCGTGTTGCACAAATTGCGATGGGAATTGGGCACGTAGGCACTCGAGAGAGCCGGGAAAACGACCGCTTCGGCCGCCGCGATGCAATAACAATAACGACGATCGTACTAACAATCGCGAGGACGACGATGACGGCGTTACCGCGTCGATAATAAAGCCTCGTCCGCGGGGGGAATCGAGCCAGGGGCAGGAGGATATGGTGATTCGATGCGGCATCGTGAAAGCTGTGATTTCGTCGCCCGGCTCTGCCGATAGTTTCCCCATTTTTCGCAGGGTGTATACGTACACAGAAATCTGTATATTTTGTTTGAATAGTTTGATCCAATTCGTAGAGAATAGACTTCTAAACAATTCTAGTTTATCGTTGATCCTCGACCCAGAATATCGGACCGAATGCAATAATCTATAACCAGAATAAAAATGATAAAAATTGAAAACCAGAAACCTTGATACGAGAGTCATTCGAGGTTCGGCAAATATTATCCGCGCACCTTTTGCCCCAACACCAGACGAATTTCATTTTTGCGCGAGGTATTAAAAGCTCGTTTGTACGAGTTCAGCTTAATTTGCCTGACGGACTGACTCAATTTTTCGCGGCTGCCAAACGAGAAACGCACTCGTCCATTCGAAATTTATTATATTTGCTTTATTCATCGT
The DNA here is from genome assembly GCF_026283585.1 of Hylaeus volcanicus. Classification (NCBI taxonomy): domain Eukaryota; kingdom Metazoa; phylum Arthropoda; class Insecta; order Hymenoptera; family Colletidae; genus Hylaeus; species Hylaeus volcanicus. The sequence continues at coordinate 886,423 of NC_071980.1, read as the reverse complement.
CGATCGTGGGACGGGAATCGATTTGTTTTGCATATTGAAAAGCGTTTGCGTTTTGTGTACCTCTCGTTCGAAAGGCGATTATTCGTGTCGCGTACAACAGCCGCGAATCCGAGAAAAAGGGACTGCTACAGTGATTCTCAAACCTCAATTTCGTACGCAGAATTTAATGATCGTTTCTTAACCCATTTCACGAATATTACAAACGTTTCAAGAAGAATGCTGTTGTTTTGTTTCCCGTCGACCTGTTTCCTTTTCAAGTCTCATCCGCTGGAGCACAGTTTGAGAAACACTGATTTATTGTATCTCGTTCCTCGTTAATGCTCGGTATCGTCCTCGTTTCGAAGGGGATGGGAAAATGTTCGTTGAACTGTAAACGCGAGAGTCTCTCGAAATACTTCGCTTGAATAGCTTCGGTTAGAAATATGTTATTTCAAACGAACGGAATAGCTTCTCTTTTACAAGAGTACTTCTGCCTCCACGAACGCGCAGATAGCAAATGTTCGTCTCTCGAGGTGCAAGTGCATTGAAACGTCACGATGCTGCACGTAATTCGAGCATTCGCGTGAGATCCGCTCAATTAGGAACAACTGACGATACAGGAGTTTTAATTGACGCTTCTGTCGAATCTACCAAACGATGCCAGCTTGCATCGATGCATCGATGCATAACGTCTCGTTAAATTCGTATAATTTAATAGCGTACGATAATCGTTATCGAGTTTTGGAATTCTTAATACTTTCGGTGATGGGAAAATATTTCCAAGTGCCCGGAGCAAAGCTATTCCCACAGCAGACGAGTTTTCGAAGAACTCGTATACCTCTAGGGTAATTGCACGGATTGAAATATGCAGCTTGCTCGTCTATAATCGACGCGGAACTCCGACGGCCAAGTTTGGCGTCGCGACGCGTACACCACCGCGAAGTTTCGCTCGACCGAACATCGCAGACGAATCGACCGTCTGATAATTAGGTCTCCTGGGCACGGAAGCAATTGCGAATCTGGTCGAACACCGACGAATTGCACGGCCTGCGCTTAGCTCGTTTAATTCGTCGATGGAATATTAGTGTCTCCTGTCGAGGAACGTTGGCAGAAAATGTATGGGACTCGGTAGGAGAGTCAAAGAGTTGGGAATCGCAGTATAGAGACAATTCGTCGAAAATCTCCGCAACTCGAACGATTCTATAATCGGCGCGAATAAAAATAAAAATATGGGGCCGCGTGAAATCTTAACCATCGCCATCAATCTAAATTAAAAGGCGCCGCGCAACAGCTGATTCACACGTAAATTCTGGCATAAATTCGGAGCGTCACTCGCGACAGCGGTATTTAATCCAAACGAACGAACGAAGCCGATAGCGGAACAAATTGATACAGCCGATGAATAAATTCGTCTCCCCGACAGGTTCCATTGGATCGCCTGTTTCCACTCTCTGGCTGTCAGATCTGACAATCGCATTTTTCCGCTGCTGGCAGCGATCGGGCACGATTGAATCGCGACTCTCTGAATACCGTAATGAGGTCCCGCGAGTATATACCACCGATGCATGTCAGATTACAGTCCCCCGCTATCGTCTCTTGTCAACAGATGTTCCGTCAACTGTGCATTGTTAGCAAAGTTCGAGAACAGGAACGTCACGAATACGTCTCTATTCGCGTCAGCAACTTCTAACGATCCGGTTCTCACGGCGACATGTACACGATTTTCGATAGCGTTGCAGATTCAACGCGTCCTATAACCGAGACGAACAAAGATTAATCGCGAATGAAATTGGGGAAGCATCGAGCGATCAAGTCGAAGACTGTTGCAGCGTTCCCCAACAGTTTCCAAGTCTCGATTTCCAATGAAACCACTTAGAAAGTTTGCAGCTACCTTATCGCGACAGGTGCGTGCTTTAATTTCATCGTTTGCCAAGGGAACGCGTTTAATTAATAAACCGCGAGTCTGCATAGTCGTCTCCTCCCATTCTTCGCAAACGCATTTGGTTCGAGTCGTTGTTTGTTGCATTCGCGAGTAACCACTGGGTTGGCTGGCGGTATTAGCGTGGGTACACGGGTTTGCCGAGCAGCTATCTGCATATTTACACGCGTTTCCCCGTGTACCGATAAAATCAGGCGCAACCTGTTCCGCAGGCAGCGTGCCGCAAGGTGTCATAATCGTATTCCTCGAAACGCCTTCGAGCATTTTGGAACCTCGTTGCTGGGAACGAAAGGTAAACAACACGTATACGCGCGAATTGGGAATCGATTCTAAACGTGGGAATCGGGGCTCGTGAACCAAGCGATTGAACAACCTTTGGGGGAAGGTTTACAAGTGTCGTTTAAATGCTCAACCTTTCTTCGAGTAAATAAATAAAAATGGAACGATTGGGGCACGATGGTTTCTTCACGGTGAAATATTCTGTTGGTAGAACTCGATAAAGCAGAACATTCCAGCGATAAGACAGATTGCTCTGGCCGATATCGCAGGACACTCTGTTGGTAACTCCGACTTCCTCTTGGAAAGAGAAATGGGTACGTCCAGGGACGATAATGGGAATTTAACGACGATTTTTCGGTGCGGTGAACTCGCCCAGGCGTTCCTATCTTTAAACGCCGATAATTATGGGAATTCTAATTAACGACGACTTAGTTATTGCGGTAACGCGCCAGCACGGGTCAGCAAGATTACCGTCCACCCCAGGTATCGATATCGGTGCGAGGGTGTAGTCTTCGGGGACCACGTTGCCCGATATCGCCCACGTTTATATACGCGTGCACTTAACGTTCGAAATTTTTAATTACGCCTGCCCATGGAGTTCGCCGCAGTGGCTCAAGTTTTACGATAATTTGCGGCTATAATTCGTGCCCATCCCCCTGTTAACGATTCTCTCTAGGTATTTTTATTTTTCGAAGCGTTTAACGTAACTCGAACCTCGAGACACTGAAAACGATCGCAGTTGGTAATTAAATATTTTCCCAGGGGGAAGAGAACCGCAAAAATTTGTAAAACGTAAACTTCCAGGAACCACAGAGCGGGGTAAACTGGTGGAAAAAGCGTGCGCATTGCTACGAGAGAGTGCATTCTTTTCACAGGTTGAAAGTGAAAAGGTTTCTTGGAGAATTTCTAGTTTCACGATTAGTTACAATATGAAAGGTTTTGCTAATATTTTTCGCGAATTTTAGAGGATTTCGTCCGACCGTGAGAGGGTAGAATCGACCCACGGGTCGTATTTAATTCTTCTTCGCGTAGGGTGATTAAAATAAATCGTCGCGGAAGTTCTATTAGGTGTTTCGACGCGGGACCCAGCTTTCCGGCCGGCGTGGAATAAATTCAGAGGTAGACGGTGAGTGTAAGTGGCTGGGATAAATCCAGGAAAGGAAAAGGAAACTGAGAGAGAAACGGAAGGGAACAGAGTAACCTAAACGAATGGGTCGAGAAACGGATCCGTCTTGACCGGATACGACGTCGTGGAAATTCGACTAAGGGCTCTTTTCTGTCTTTGTTAACCCTCTGCGACAAAAGTTTCTGGACTTGTAAATGTTTCGTTAAAAATTCAAGTCTCTTAAACAGTATTCCAAGAGGTGGTGCATCCAATTAGATGTTTAAGAAAGGACGAGTGAAGTAGGACGTCGGCTTAGTCTAAAGCCACGAACGAAGAGTGTTTCTAGAGTACGAGTGCAAACACTTAGAAAACGTACCAGGGAATGAACGTCGCGCGTAGACAATGCCTTAATTCTTCGCGATCGTAATTCCCACTTCTTCTTTCCTGGTGAAGTTAATAAGGCGCGACTGGCTGGCTCGTTCGAATAGAACGAACGTAGTCTGGCGGGTTTGCGGAACTACTTGTTTGGAAGTATTCGAAGTAAAGCAACTGAAGTGTGTTCTACCTGATAAGAGACTCTTTGTATTCTGATAATTCAAATGTAAACCACTGGAACGATGTTCGACGCTGAGAAATCGTTCAGGCGTGTCGACTACGCTAATAACGCTCGTTAGGGCTCTTTTTCTTGGCATACAAGTCGCGGCGTACACGAATCTCTCGTGGTAGCAGTTTTACTCCATTTTTTGCCTTGGTTTTTATATTCGGTAATGCGAAGTAAACGAGTGCACGATAAGTAAAATCAAATCAAATCAAATAGATGAAAATACAATAAACTTGGATAAAATGAAATACATCCATTGTAAAACTAACAGAGCCTCCCGTTTAATCTATCAGAGGAGGTCAAAGAGCAGAGGGGGATATCGGCGATCCATCGGATAGCTCCTTTGTCGGTGTCGAAACAGAATTGGAATATTGATGCAGATACCTACGGTTTACTCTCCCTTTTTAGGAACGCTATACAACCGTGTAGAGATACCTTCGCGTCGTTTACACATGAATATTTATTGTTACGAGGTTAAGCGTTAACGAGTTCATTTTCTGGTACAAAAGCTGGCGAAGCTATAATGAAATTACGGTAGAGGAGTCTAGCTTCACCCTTGAAACAAGATTTACCACCAGAAAAAAACATCCCCTATTTATCTCCGATCTACAAACCCGCGAGGCTTCCTAGAAGGGACACTTTACAACTATTCCGTGCAAGTGCAATTACTCTAAAGCGATTGCCGTCTCGCTGGAGTATCCATCGCAAGGTTCACCGATTTTCACCTCGAACCATTCGAGGCGCAGGTCTCCGGAGCTGCATTTTATCACGCTCGTCCAATAACCCTTCGCCTAGGCATATTCCCCCACGAACGTTCAGTTCCATCATGGAGAAGAAAGACCCGAGATACGCACGAGTGCACGGAAAAGTCGTTCCAGTATAAACACAGGAGCGGGTTAAAAACGCGGCTTATCGGTGCGCGAAGATAGCCGCGCGAATCGCGACCCTCCCACGAGATAGATCCTCTGGGAGGAACAAGGATCGAGGGACGAGATCGCGGGGAACAGGGTTCGAGAAATCGCTTAGGACTCGAGAGACGGGGCCTGCCACGAGATAAAGAAAGAAGGTACCGCCTTGTAAAGCTCGTAACCCAGATGCGTCCCGTGTGTTTTATTGCCCTTTTACGCTGGCCAGCCAAGGGGTAGATGCCGGAGATCGTTTCTTGCCGCTCACGAGGCGGATACGAGCCCTGAAATCGGAGTAGGCGCGCGAGCCTCGCATAAATTCCTGCCCTTTCGCTACTTTTCCCCGGAGGCGAGTTTCTGGAACTCGGTTTAATTAAAAAGTTACCGATTGCGTTCGTCGCGAAGGCTGATGATCGTTACGGTGACCTTTTTCGTTTCTGTCGAGCCTCGAATGGATTTGGAGAAATTACTTTTCGCGGGGTAATGCCGGGTTACGCAGTCTTTTTTCACCTAAAACAATTATCACTCGACGGTCGGCAGTGCCCGACGAACCCACTCACGCGTCGAGGATTTCGATCAAGGGGATTTCCTCGACGGACGCCGTCGAAAAACTTCCAGGAAAACATGGACGCTTTCAACTTTGGCGTTTATCCCTGGCTTCCCATCAGGGGCTGGAAAACGGTCCAAAGGTTCCGCTCTCGTTCCAGAGCTTTTCCGCCCTTTTCGGTCGCACCGTAAGCGGCTTTCCGCGGAACGAGCATCGTCACCAGAGGCCACGCGTGTTTCGTCTCGAACGACCCTCGTGAAAAATGAATCTCCGAGCCTGGATGAAGGAGGGCGACGGCCAGGTGCCCCCAGGAGCAGAGGTATCGAAGCGACTGTTCTTAATCGAGCGCTGCCCTCTCGAGCGTCACGTGGCTGGCGCTAAAGCGGCACTCGAAATTTTCGCCACCGGATAAAGCGACTAATTGCGCCACTCTCGATAGAGGTCGGATTAATTGGAGTGCGCGATTGTCGGAACGAGCAGGACCGTAAAATTGGATGAACGAATTCCAACGACTGGCTGCGCACGACGAACGAACACCTCTCGCTGGAGAAATCCTTGAACCAGATTCCAGCCGCTTGTTTGGCCGACAAACCGTGCGTCCTGCTTGACACAGAAAGAATCGCTACTCCAGGGGGATTGTTACCCTCGGAGAACTGACGTTTTCGTTAGAGGGAACACTTTGTGTCCTGTACGAATAAATGACTGCTCGATAATCGAAGGTGAGTTACAGGTTGCTTTGCGGCTCAAAGAGAGAGATGGTCATTCGCGTTAGGAGGGTTCTGGAAAGGGTCGGGACACCTGTGAAAGTCAAGGACAAGCGGATGCTCGTTGAAAAATGCATAACCGGGCGAGCACGGCTGTGCCTGGTGCATGGGAGCATAGTACCAGCCGGGGAAACGGAGAAAGTGCCGGGACAGGTTACTAACCAGACGGCATGCGGGCGACACGGACAGGTGTTGGTGACCTTGAAAGCGTTGCCGCGCGCCTTCCGCATTGGAAGCAACGAATGCGGAACGAATGGCGTGGCGCGCTGGAAATAATTGAAATCATCGCAGGCCGTCGCCTCCAGGACGAAACGGTCCACCGTGAACCAGGACAGCCCCGAAATAATCTTTCAAGATATTTTAATCGCGTTTCTTTGACCTTCCAGCAACTATTCCGCTTTCAGCATGTACCAAAACTCCGATAGATGTACTCTAGTCTGGATTACATCCCTCGCGATCCTCGGATTGCAGAAGACGAGCAGAGAGTAGAAAGCGAAGACTCGATGCAGCGCAAGCTTCGGAGTAATCTCGAGTTCCACGGCGGGGAATCCCCGAAAACCGAGCGTTTGCGGTTCCTGTCCTCCCCGTGGACGTGTATATCACTGCTGGAATAATCGAATCGGACGTTTCCACCCAGCTAGATTGAATTAGAGAACGCGTTCTCAGACGCGTTGTCGCTCCTTGTGACGGATTAAGATGGAGCCGCGTTAGACGCGTAAAAATTGATGGACCAAAGGGGAGGAGAGATCAGAGCGCATCGGGACGAGGGAGCAGGAAGCTTCGATACCGGGCTGGAGGCTAAGTAACGAGCGTTATCGGTACGACTGAACGGACACTCCCCCTTTTGATCAATATCATCGGAACTCGAGACTCCGCTTAAATTAATTAGTGGACGCGCAAAGCAGCGGGAAATAATTACTTTTTCGAAGAAGGAAATAGGATACATGCGACAACGAGAATAAAACGGACGGCTTGGTTACGACTCCTTACTCAAACCTGGGTACTCGACCCAAGTTCGAGAAAGTAATAAAACAGCGACGTCTAAGCGAAGGGAAAGCGGGAAACGAAGGAGTGGTTCGTCCGAGCGACTCCAAGATTAGTTTTCCATTCGGTGATCGGGATGGTTCGAGGGTATCGTTACCAAGAATCGTCTCGAGTCGCCTTTGAACCGGTCGTAATTACTCGAGGCTGTTCGCCTTGTAAATTTCTGGGAAACAAATCTGCGAGGAGAGAGCGTTAATGATTCCAAGATTGCTATAGCAAAGAGAGCTGCCAAGGAGAGGAGAACGAAGCGAAGGAAAAAGAACAGCGGGATCTAATAGCCAGGAGTAGGGTGTATAAGTCACCCTACTCCATCCGTTTCTATTTTCTGCCTCTCCGAGAAGTTATCGGCCCGGATGAGTCTTCTGCTTAGGGGCCGAACAGCCGCTCGAGAGACCCCGTGTTCTTATTATATCGAAAGGCATCAACCCTCTCCCGCCCCTCGCTACACCCCCCTTGGTTGGAAAAGCCCCTGAAATATTTTCACGATTTTCCGACAAAGCGACCCGGCGTTTCGCGCCAAAGTGCTCGCGAATAGTCTCATTTTTAACGGGGACGAAGTGGAGGGTGATATCGCGCCGCGACACCATCTCATGGAGGGGTGCGCAATCCTATTACCTTCCAAGAATCGAGTTTGGCATTGTTTTAGCGTTTCTATTATTTCGCTCGATAGCTGGCGACTTTTTAGCCATACGGACGTTCGTAGTCAAACCGTCCGTCACCAGACGCGCCAGTCTTGCAAGGAATCCATTTGTCTCTCTTCGTTTCAGTTATCGACGTCGTTGCAAACAAATTCAGACACTCGTCGTTCGCTGCCCCGACGGTAGGACGGATTCTGGAAGGATTCCGGTTTGTTTGTCGAGGAAAGAGGAGAGGACGAAACGGTTAACCGTAACACGAGCGATATTTGTTTCCGTTTCCCCGTTGCTCGGGTTGCTTGATCTTCGAATTCGAGCTACGCGATTCGTTACCGTCTGTCGCTGGCCGTGTCTACAACCGTTCCTTGAGAACGATATTCCCTGACGCAGACTAAGGAGAACTGACGCCGAAGACAAGTGTTTGCTCGACGTTCGGCAAGTTGCTCGGGGGCAGCTCTCTCGTTAGTTAGCCATTTATTCGTCGCTGCACAGGCATAGCTTTCCCTCGTCCAAACTTTTCGTCCCCCTTGCCGGTGGAAAATTGAAATATCGATCTGTCCTCCACACCACGTGCTCACGCACTCTATTTGATAACGGATCGCAAACATGTTTTGACTAACTTCGAGAACATTTTCGACGGTTGCTCGAGCGAATCTTACTCGACGCAGGAAGGAAATGTAAACCGAACTATCCTACCTCGGTTCGCGATTCGATCCTTTGTTGCGTGAATTTCATGCTGGTTTCACGAGAGAAAAGTTTTACGAGACGATAGCTCGCGCTTTCAACGACGCTGCCAACGTAATTTCGAGTCGCTGGACGTCTGTCCCGTTGAACGATACGAGCAGACCTAGGCGGCGAGGATTTTTCATTCGTTAAGACGAGTAACCCCCAGGAGAAGAAGGAACCGAACCGAACGTGCAACGACCACGGACCAGAGAGAAGCTTTATCATCGTCGCCGTTGTCACAGGTCGGTTGGCAGATCGTTCGTTTCATCTGACAAACCAGACGCCTCGAGTATCAAGCTTTTCGACTGCGTTCACCTTTAGTACGACAGAAACGTAACGAGACGATGGTAATACAGTACAAGTTACGACATTAAAGAACAATTGTCTCACTGGAAGTTGTTTCGAACGCGAACGCGAATAGAAACCGAGGTGCATCGAACACGATACGGTGGGAACGAAAGCGTCGAGCGTTATTTTACATGTTCACGATTCGCCGGACTATGCAAATCTGCGACGGTGGATTATGCATTTCATCAATTACAAACATGGAGCGTGAAACACGAAACCGACCAGGGAATATCGGAGGTCCCTTCCGATTTGTCGAACAGGGTCGTTACGCGATAACCGTCTTGGCGCAAGTTCGTTTCGTCTCCAGAGATACGGGAAACAAGATGGAAACTGTACCGCGAACGACCGTTCGCGATCGACTGTAAAAATAAAATTCTTTGTAGGAGAGGTCGAGGGTTGGCCAATGAGTACCAATTAAAATGAAAATAGCCAGAGTTCGCGAAATAAACTGGCCGTTGGAGAGGACCGTTTATAATTTCGTCGGGCTTTTCTGTGGCCATCGAGCATGAATGTTTCATGAGCGACGGTTGAAAACCTTCGAATTGGAAGCAGCTGCTGACGAGGAAAAGACTAACGTGTCGCTGCCTATATTTTAACTGAAAAATGGCGAACAGTGTATTAAGCAAGGTTTGGTAACAATTAAAAAAGAAATCAAATAAATCAAATAAAATGAAATGAAATGAAATGAAATGAAATGAAATGAAATGAAAACAAAATGGAAATAAAATATAAATGAAATAAAGTTAGGCGTACTTTAAAAGTTTCTCTGCACGAATGGATGAAACGTAAACCAAAAACAGGGTTGAACTCGAAGCGCAAAAATGATAGAGCGTCATCGATCGAGCAAACATTCCATCCTCGCAACTCTGTCACGCGTTAGCTTTGCCGATCGAAGGGTTTCATTCCTCCCCCGATCTTTCTTCCCTTCGCCACGGCTAAAAGCAGAGAAAAATGTAAAGCTCGGAGACAGCTGGTGGGGCAAGTAAAAAGCTAATACACTGGCACGAATGCCCACGTGAAAATCAACGCGGCTGTTTGACGTGGAAAATCGTCAAAGAGGAACACGACAACTTTTCATGCACCAGTGCTACATTAAAGCTACATTACGCAGTAGCTACACGGACCAAGCTTTTTTCTCGTTCTCTCGCCTTCTCTCTTCGTCGCTCTGCGTCGTTGTGTTGCATCGGAGAGAGCTCGTGCCTTGCTGTGTGAAACGTCAGAGAAGCGTCCATCCAGCGAGGAAAAAGGTTGCGCAAAAGGAAGGCGAGGAAAACGCGACTCGTTTCGCGAGCAGAACCAAGTTTTTCCGCCACGCTGGCGTGTGCAAATGCCATCGACCAACAACTGAAAAATTTGACAAGATATAAACGAACGCGTCGCGATACTTCTCGATAGATAAAATGCAAAGAGATTGCAGCAACCTCACTCGGCGATAATTTCAGCATCTAGAGTACTCCTATGAAATTTCTGAAGGAACTCGTCAAAGTTGCAAATGTTGAAAATCGACGCGCGTTTAAGTCGCGCCTCGCAGCTGATGTGTCTCTTTACCAAGTTTCAGATACGAGTTTGTCAAGAAGCAAGAGTTTCGCGACGATGTTGGACGATTCTCCGACGGAATGTCGTCCCGCTTCTAGATCTCGAAAGTCCGACCAGCGACTCGTGCCGCCGCTTTCCAGCACCGTCTTCGAATAAAATCAACTTCCAGGCACGATTTAGTCGCGAACCGTACAAAGTTCCCAAAGAGTCGGCATTTCTCCAAGTTCCGGCGAACTCTCTTCCTGAATCAATAATTCCTAAAGGATACTTGCTAGTTCTCGTCCTACCGTCCCACTCCTATTATTTTCGTTCGCACCCACTCCACCTGGAACAGAGGCTGCATCCAACGTCTATTTGCTCCCCTCGATCACCTGCCGATAGCGATACTGAGAGCAAATGGAAGCTAGCAGGTGTGTAGAGTCGTAAGAGTATCACTTTCTCAATCGATGTGTACTCGTTTCATTCGCGAAGCGACTGTTTTTTTCGATCGTGAGGGTAAGATTATGGAGGCTCGTGTGAAAAAAAGGCGTTGCGAGGCTGGCAGCTTGGTCTTGGAATTGTCTCGAAATAGTCCTCAAAACAAGGTGATTTTAAGGTACCGCACCTATCGAGACAGCCTGTACGTATCAGGAAGAGCTTTCCAGTCGCTTACGCGCGAGGGCTTGCACTCTCCGTTGCTCGCGAGCATGCGTGTGCGCGGGATGCTCGCTAAGTGGTCCATTCAACGCTGCCTGACGGAATACATTACAGGAAGTGGCAGTTAAAAAACCTTTTTCCCCTGACGACTCCCCTCTGCACGTCGTCTTCAAGCCCCCGTTCCACGTAATTCTTTCTTCAAGTCGTCATTATCTCTCGGTAATTCGAAAGACGCTGGCACGCGTTTGGGTTCGACGAATTCTGACCAGTTCCGACAGACCGAGGGGAATTAGGCACCGTAATCGTTTCATGTACGGAGTCGGAATCGTGCGCGTAAATATTGTCTCGGCCAATCAAAGCCTTCTTCGCCTATGCAAGCCAATTAGTTCTCGAATGTTCGTTACAGGCTCGTCAGGGTTTAATTTGTCTTCTTTTTCGTGCACAGGTGTCGAAAACAATCTCGAAACGCGTCGCGTGGTACCGTTTTCAGCGATCGAGGGAGTTACGATCGCGTAAAGCGACGCCGCAAGGCGTTAATTCGCAAGGTGAGAGGTCGAACGTGCAAAAGTTTACGATAACGCGGCTACCCAGGCTACGGGTCGCCACTTTTACCAGGCGATAAAATGGAAAAATTGTCGTTACCTTGCAGAGCATCTCCTCGAGCGACTCCATATCCAGGGCGGAGTTGTTGTTCTCCGTGCGTACGGGCTGCACCATTTGTCACGGTTTTCTTCCTTGGCACTTTCTGATTGCACTACTGTTCTCTGGCTTGTCTCTCGTTCCTTTCGAAGGGAAGTCGACCCTTGACCATCGTACTCGGACTCGTAGGTAACCGAATTAATGCCCGACGTACGGAACGAGCTCGGGGGAGCGAGGTTCTATCGATACGCGCGCTTCGACGAGCTATGCCCTGTTTCACCAACGTATTCGTATTTAAATAAAAGAAGAATAGGGTGAACGTTTCGATCTATCGTCGTTGTACTCCGACGAATTGAAAAACGAGAAAGGATCGCGAAGACAAAGCCGGGAAAGAAGGATCGTTAAAAAGGCGGTGGAGTGTGTACGACAAGATGGTGGAGTCAGCAGGATATATCTCCGATTCGAGGCTGTCTCCTATTTTAACCGTCGTATAAATTACGGCCGTTGAGTCGGTCGAGAAGCGACCGTCTCGTCTTTTTGGCGGTGCTTTCGAACTTTTCGTCGTGGCTAGCGAGCACCAGGAGGCAGAACGACGGAGAACGCCACGTGGGAAGTGACAGTGGCGCGAACAGAAATTTAACGGTGGTGGTTCAACTAAAAGTTTTTACGGATAAATACGCCGCAATACAGTCAGCTGTGGCGTCCTCTTTTCGGATACGAAACAAATTAATTATCAATGTAATATGTGTGGCTCTAAAATAATCAATGGTAACGAAATTTGTACGCATCACGAGTATACTAGCCACAACACAAAATACAATTACAGTTAACTGGTTAAACTTTGTCGGGTGAAATTTAATTCCCTTTGTATAACTCCAGGAAATTAAAAGGCTAGGTTGGGGGTCAATGACTTTCATCGCACCCCCGTTGTGACGCCATTGCGCGTGATAGCGACAAAACGATGAGAGAAAAACCGAGCGGAGGGTGAGCGGAGGGTGAGCGTCGAGTCGCCAACGACGATGGCGACGTCGACGACGTGAAACGCGGTGTCGGGGGTGTTTGCCCGTTCGTACCCGACTATTTTCGGGCGGAGGATATTTTTAAGTCCCCGTTTGGAGCACGAACGACCGCTTTCCAAGAGAAAGAACCGCGTTCCGTTCCTCTGGCCCCGCGGGACAGAGAAGGAGCATAGTCGACGACCGTCACGGCCGATCGAGAAAAGAAAACGGGCGCCGGCTGTTGCGTCTTCTTCATCTTCGACTTCACTGCTCCCTAGGAGGAGTGCTTGTTTCCGACTAATTGAGCCTGGTCGCTGAAAAACGCGTCACGGAATTTTTATACGCTTCTTTTTGCCGTGGCATTTCCACTCAGCTGCTGGCTATTTCGGGCAACTGTGATTTCGACTGCGCTAATCTGTTCTTTATTTCGTTATTTACCGCTGTTTCGAGAGTCCTGTTGATGAATTTTTTCAGAGCGAAGAGCACGAAGGATATTCGAGGTCGATCGAGACGACAAAAATTTGTCTAGATTTCGGCCAAGAATCGAATTCGATCGCATCGTTGAACGTCGCTGAAGGACAGTTATTCCTCGGTCGGGACAGTTATACGAGTTGGGGGCGGCAGTTTCGGAATTTTTACGTCGACGAATATCGTGGCGCAAAGCTGCTGAACTTACGGCGAAGTGGCGAACGTTGTCACGTCTTCGCGTCAAGCACCACTAAAGGAAACTTTGGCCGTAAGTTTCGTCGTAAAGCTGATTTGATAAAACTGCGGGTCGCCGCGCGAGCTACTAACGCGTCTTTATTAATTTCCAACGGGTGAACGCTTCGATTTTCCGCGACGCGAGTTTCGTTAATTACGACCAAGAATCAACCTGGTTAATTTCCCACGAGGCTTTCCGTCGACGCGTCGATATCTCGCCTCGAACGCAATCGATTTCATCTGACGGACTGGAGGGGACCGATCGTTGCGATAAACTTTAACATTCGTCGCTCGAGTATACATCAACTTTTCCGAAGCACGCATTAATGATATAAATTACTACTATCCTAAAATGGAAACGAACTATCCACGGACTCGTATTTATCTTCTATGACTCATACGCTTCTATCATCCGACACATCACCATACCAGCGTGAATTACTCCGTCCAAGTTCTCAATTACGCTCGGTGACCGTTCATCCTCTACGCGTAATGCTCTTGACCTAGCCGTCTCTCTCCGTCATTTGTCTAAATTTCGTTCCTTCGCCCACGCTATTACGACTCGCCACCTGTGGCAAGACGATTTATCTCACTGCGAGCGACTATTAAAAATACCCTTGCAACCGCAAAAATTGCATCAATTAAAAGTCCAGCCGTGGATTCGTAAATAAAATACAAACTTCGTCTTGTAATCGATTCTCCCAGGTGTACACGACCCCCTAATCGAAAACAATCGGTCGCCCCGTCGCGTACCACCGTCGATTTCCCGTTGGAAACGCTCGTCGCGACGTAATAAGCGGATAGACGGTGAAAAGCGGCCGCGTCAAAAGCGACAGAGGGCGAAAAGGTGATTTCGCTAAACCGACCGTTTCTTTTTGTCCATTTAACGCGCTCGACGAGGAAGAGGGTACACGTACCCGTGCTTTTCCACGGTTCCCCTCGGCCTCTATCGACTCATGTTCGCTTCAGCCCTCGACACGAACCGAGCCGAGCGCGTTTTATCTCGACCCTGTGATCAAAGCTTAATTGAAAAAGGGCCACCCCCGCCGCAGCCGCCGAATGGAAACTGATACCAGCGCCGAATACGATCGACAATGCAGCCTTTTGCTTCCTCTTTCGAGCTCGTATAGGTTGTGCACACTGCCCCCATCCACCCTGGCCCTTGGTATTCGCGAGGCGGTTAAATCGAGAGATTAAAAGCCGCGGACAGGCGGGCAACGCGAACAGGAAATGGAGAACGGTTGCACGATAGAGGGTTTGCTTCCAAGGTAATTTTCAGGAGCAACCACGCGCACACCGTGATGTCATTCGCCGATTAACCGTCATTCGTCTTAATTCATCGCGTGGGAGTCAACGGTGTTTTGTTCTTCGACCGTATTTATTGGAAACAGGAGCGACGTGAATGCTTAGTAACGATACCTTCTACAGGCCAGTTAACTACCCTTAACAACCTGTTATCCTAGACTAACGTAACGTAACGTAAGTCTACCTGTCTATCTCGTCACGAATGAAAACAACGATTAAACCGTAAAGAGGCAAAGGATACGTGAATCGCTGGAATAAAACAGCGCGAAAAGGCGTTTCAGCTTCGATTCGCAAAGACAACGACAACAAAAAGGAGCGAAGCCTGCGATCACAAGGGTTGCGTGGCAGGGTCCTCGAAAGAATCGTTGGCTCAGCATACGCTCGAGCGAGCACTCTGCTAATTGGCTACGAACTTGAGCCGAGACCGATTAATTACTGGGACGAAAAAAGATCCCTTGATTTTTCTCGCTCGGCCGTGAGCCGTTTACCTGCTAATTAGTATCGTCGGTTACGGGGGGCTGCTAATTATCTTAGCGGCGCCGAACGCGCCAGCTCGGCGATTCGTCCGCGACGCGCGTCGCAATCACGAGGAAGGCTAATTTCGTAGCGTTTACCCTTGCAAGGACGAGAAATCGATCGAGAGGGGGTACCTTCTTCCGCAAATAAAACGTTTTATCAAACACAGCTTCGAGAATGTCAAACAAATTAGCATACGGATTTCCTGATTTGATTATGTTGTTTGCTCTTCGAATAAAACTCGTTTGCTAAATTGTAGGTTCCTTTTCAAAGCCGAAAGGTTTCCAACCCCTTAGACTGGACCGTTCCAATCTTTTTGGGACACGAGTCCGAATGAGATTTATCGACCCAAGACGAGCGATTAGAGGAAAAGCTTTTCCTCGAGGATTATATGTAGAGAGAGCTGAGCCGCGGGACAAACAGCGAAATGGCGAAATAAAATGCTAGATAATCTCGATTTTTCAACGCGAACCACAATATCGTACATAAGCGAGCAGAACTCTAAAGATTCCGAATAAACGATTAAACCTCGAAATAATCCGCTAATTGGAATTAATTAACGCGCCCAAATATTTAAATACAAATCCTGATAAAACAAGGTAATTTATCGCGTTCCAGCGGTTTATAATTATGGTATTTTAGTAAAGCACTGGTCAAATCTGTACGATGCTTTCCATGAAATCATCGATTCGCTCGTTATTAATCGGGTCGCGTGTTGCGGACGCTCTTCAGCATTTCGCGTCTCTAACGCGACGCGTATCACGCGTCGTTATCGTAACTTCATTAATTTCGCGTTAACGAAATCTCGTCGATTACGCTGGCGTGCTTCGATTTTTAATTAAAAACCGCGTCATCGATTCCACCTAACGGCGAATGGAATCACCTCTGGTTCCGATCGTTGGTAACAAGAGATTCGCGAAGACGATCAATTGCCCTTACCGGAGACGTCTTACGACCGACGTTCTTCGAGGCGATTAAACCGAGTAAATAATGCGCCGATGAAAGCCCGCCACTTCTACGCTTGGGAGAAGTTGACGTGTGGTTGCTCGAGTCGTCCGACCAAGTACACACAAATTTGACTTCGTCGACAGGACTTCTTGAAGTCTCGAGTAAAGACGATCGACTTTATCGAGGATATTTTAAACTGTAGAGTTTCGGGGGTGCTACTTCGAGGAAACTTCGTACTCAACAATTGCTAAAGGTGTTCCTTTTCGTGGATTTGTCGCTCAGGCATTAATGAAAATGTTTTTGTACGTAATACTTGAAACTGGGCACAGCTCGAGTCGCGATAAAACCATCGATATGGTACCGAAATTCACCGACAATCGGGCTCCAAGTAATCCACGTTGAACATCCTACTGGATTCTGCGGTTCGAATGGTCAGGGGTCCCTTTCACGCGGAATCTGATCACTCGAGGCAACTTTGATTGGCTTCGCGTGGACAAGCGTCTCGTCTAATTAGACGTCGCTATCACTGTACACTGTGCGCGAACGACGAGGGGAAGTACTCGCAAGGACGAACGGAAACGTCCATCGCGCGTCACGGAAGTGTCACCGTAAGCGGAAGACTGTCGAGAGAGAGAGAGAGATAGAGAAAGTAGAGAGAGGAGGGGAATAATCGCGTGCCTCGCGGGGCGATGATCGATTGAACGACAACGCGCGAACCGTGTGCTGCTCCGGTCGCGGTTCACGGGCCACTGAGAGGGAAGTTGTGTTCTAGCGTCCAGGTTGTGTCGAGACAGAAGGAACGAGAGAGAGGGGAACAGAGGGGGGAGAAAGACAGCGTGCCCGTACGTCACATGCGCGCAGTAACCCTAAACAAAAATGCCTTCTGACCTGACGCGAGCGAGTCAGTACCGGTATACAATTGTACATCTGTGTACGATACCCGTACGGATTGTAAATTACAGTAACGAATCTCTCCACCTTTGTTTAGAAAATATCCGCTATCTCGGACTATCTTAACGAATTAAAAGTTAAACGATCGTTGAACCTATCGAACCATGCTGCTCCGGTCGCGGTTCACGGGTCACTGAGAGGGAATTTGTGTTTCAGCGTGGGAGTTGTGTCGAATCCACTCGTAGAGACAAAGGGAGAGAGGGGAAGAGAGGTAGGGTGGAAGACAACGTGTCCCAAGTCACATGCGCGGTATGACCCAAACAAAAATGCCCTCTGTCCCTATCCCTCGACCAAGAAACGAAATGTGGTGTTCTCTTTCGCTACCTGCACTTCCACAGCGAACAACAATAACAACGGCACGCGCACCGCACGGGGATGCGGCGGATCGCTGCAGAATACGGAATCGGGAGTCCTGCCAAACTGTGCCCGCAACCTCTTCTACCCTCCAGGCGCCTTTCCGCGCCGACAGCCGCTCGTAATCATCTTTTTCGCGCGACTGCGGCAACTCTAGCCTCGTTTGCCACAAACTTACTCCTGGCTCCCTTTGTCCTTGCTTACGTAAGGGTCGACGAGGTTAAAGTACTTCTTTGTCTTAAGATCGAAAATTGGAACCCCCGCCGAATGACCTGTTTGCTATCATTCGCCTCGAGGCACAAAGTACCCGAAAATTGAAGTCTTTGAGATACGTTACTCGCGAGAGGGCTTCGCTGTTAAGCTGTGTTCTGGTATTGCTCTAAAGCAACAGACAGAATACGGTAAGGATACTAAACCGACGACGTTAATGCCGCTACTTACACGAGACAGTTCCTAATGGAATCACCCTTTCATGGACTCACCTGGAACAGAAAAATAAGATACCAAATTACTACGGAAAGCCTTCCTTTATCCAGCAAGGATATACAGTAATCCTTCGTTCGGAAAGAATGTTGGAAGGTATTTTGTTCCAAGAATAGATCTTGGTTTTACTTCAACGATTCTTTTATCGCGCAAGAGTCAGAAAAATTGAACTTTTTGTCCAAAAAATGCCATCTCAAGAACGAGAAACAGAGCAACCGTGCACGTTGCAACCACGGTGGAGCGACGGCTAAAGTGCGTCGCAGCGGTGTCGAAACGTTTGGCGCAACGGGTAAAGTCTCGTCTCCTTTGAACCACTCGAGACTCGCTACGTCAAACGGCATTTCGTCGGCGGTGCACCACGTAACGTTATTGTCTTGACGCGCGTTACCACAAGAAAGCGATAGCGGAGGTCGGTGTGCGCGAAACGTAAAACGTACGGTCTCGTTTGATACTTGTCGCGATGCAAGTCCAGATTTAAAATATAAATAAATTTGTTAAAAACATTCATCTAATAAAAGAATTTGTATAGAGTTTAGGCTGTCACGTTCCTTTGGAATATTACCGCACTGCGAACCATCGGGATGATGAACGATATTCGATGCGCAGGTCAAACTAGGAGAGGAAACGTGTCCAGGTTGCGAGCAACCAGCTGGAGGAGCCGTACAGGATCAAAGCTAGCGGATACCCGCGTGTCAGAGCTGGATCGGTATCCGAGTGTCACTTTACGGCTGACAGTAATGGCACAGGGCTGATGGGACGTATAATAGGGTTTACGCGCTGGCCACCGATTGGACGTGATGCTCGTCACGGTGCTGGTATCCGAGAAAAGGTGGCAATTCATCGAACAGGATGCGAATTTTCACCGAACCTGCCATGGAGGGTCGATTTCGAGTCGTAAAACAGTTTTTCGCATCTTTCACAGTATCGATGATACGAGAAAGAGTATGAAAGATACATGCGACGATAAATTTCTGCTCGTATTAGGTGGGATGATTTACTCAGGCTTCGCCAAGGCTCGCCAACCGTGCAAAAATGAATCTTCGTCGTCCCCGACATCTTTACTCATGGTACCACATTCTCGCCAACCCGGAACTGGTCTTTCCTTCTCCGTGCAATACATCGTGGTCGCACAATTAATCGGTCAAGCCAAGACTAACCGTACAAGCCTGTTATCGGCTTCTCGAACGAATAAATTCTCGACGCACACGTGCCCAAGGAGTCCATAACTTGCGAAAGTTATCGCACGTCAAAGATTATGACGCGTAAATGGGTTTTGGCACCGGTTTAACAGGATGGCCGGATTAATTTGCCCCGAAGTTCACGCGCCACCGACGCCGTGGGAGATGATATACGTGCGAATCTCTTAATCGCGGAAAGGTTTAACGAGATCCGTAGACGTCGTAAATTCTCCCTTATTTTCAAATTACATCGGCTCGAGGCTGAGTTACTTTTATTTGCGCGTCTCCGCGACCAAACTGACCGTCGACAATATTTCTGCGGGCCAGCGCGCGTCTTGTCGGTCCGAGGCACGCAACAACTGGACCGGAAGTGTCCATTACGCGAGAAGAAAATTAAGTTGCCGCGCATAATAGAACTCGGGCGCAGGCCATCGCGTCGTCGCGACGGCTGCAACGACGTTATTCTCGATAATCGAGTTAATGAAACTCGTAACGACAAGAGCGATTCATTTTACAAAATAGACCCTATTTCTTTGTTGAGTCGTTATTTCCTTACGTAACATCTTCGTTCACAAGTATGCTGCGCTTGTACGTGTATTCTATGGCAGATCGAAAAGGTAGTTGCCGACTTCGAGAACAACAACATTCTCGATTTCACCCATGAGAAAAATAATTGCCGCACGGATCACTGAACCGAAAATCGAGCTGGGAACCTTTCATTCGCAGAACGACGTATCCATCAATTGACCTGCCCAGCCCGTGTACACAAGCGCGCGCTCTCTCTCTCTCTCTCTCTCCTTAATCCTGGCGTTAATGTAGCATCTATCCATCATCGACAGCTGAGGAGAATACCTCTGTAGGATGTAGCCGGCTCTAACGATCGTGCTCATACTAGCACGGATGAACAGCGAACGCGAGGCTTCCCAGTGGTATAATCTGCGATTAATGGATTATTACGCAAACTAAGACACTCGAGATAAATTTAACAACATCGACGATAACAGTAGCTAGAAAAGAGCTGGTTGCTATTCCACGAAAGAGGATCCGTTTCTGGCTACCGCCGTGCAAAATATCGATAAGTTCTTGGACGTGTCTGCTACGTACATAAATTCACACAAATGGATAACTTCGTTTATCTAGAACCTGTTCTCCAACGAGGTTCTAGTTAACTGCCTTTGCAAGTTCGTCAGTTTGATCTAGATAACAGCAAAGACATGGCACGAACGGTTAGTTTCTAGCTCAATTCTGACATCTATTCGCGTAGGAGGAAACAGCGGTTGCCAGTTTCAAAGCGTGGAGAAACGTCGAGAACAATTGGACAGGCTTGGAAAACGGAACTTTGAAAATTCAGCATCGCGCAACCTCGAATGCTCGATGAAATCTATTTTCCAGCTTGCCTCCAGGTGTTTTTCGTCGTTCATGATTTTCACTTGTGGCCGAATTCCGGATCCGAGTTCGATTCGTGGTCGCTGAAAGCGCGCTCGGGGCTATTCTAAAGATGATTAATCGATCCGATAGGTTAATTAGCCCGCTCGGTTTCATTAGAGAGGCCCCTGGTGACCGGTGGCTGCCGCGGGAATTTTAGCGAAATTACGTTCGGTTCGCGCGCGCATGATCACGTGCCGTGAATTTTTAGGGTCGACCGCGCGCCCACGCCTCACGGCGCGTTGGTTTTTTTTCAATTACTGGGGACCACCGAGACGACCGCCGTCTTCGTAATTATCGCGAGCGACTTTGCGACTAGGTCAGGACTGCCGCGAATTCGACGTCGTTCTAGCGAGGAAATCTTGAAAATTGTTTGAAAGGAACTGAGTACGTTGTTTATAAATAAAATAAAAAAAAAAAAACAGTTAACGAGGAGGTCGAAAAATCACTCGCAAACACTGTCAACGAAACGGTCTACATAACCGTTGGAGCGATTTACCGTACCTACGAGTTGCTCTATGTTAACACTAACGAGATTTCTACAATTACTCGTTTTGAGCAAGACAAAAATTCTTCGGAATAAAAATGAATATGAAATGTAATTATCGATCGTCCGATGCGACACTTGATTTTATTCAGCCTGTCAAACGACAAAAGGGGGACGGAACCGCCGGCAATAAGTTTCGATTCATCGACGTGGCACTCCACGAATTCGAGGGGAATCTCGTGGCATGCAAATACTGGCTGAATCGTTCTGGATCTTAGGGGAGGTGGAAAGGTTCTCAGCCCTTTTTAAGTCAAGCCAAGTGGATTTCCGGTAGGAATCAGCGATAAACTCGCTGGCTGAGATCTCTGCGCAGGCAAACGAAATCAATATTTAATTTTGCCAACTTTTGTCGTCGTCGCCTGACGGGAGGGCAAAAGGCAGAAAGGAACTCTGAGCAGGAAGGAAGGAAGGAAGGAAGGAAGGAAGGAACGAAGCAGCAGGGACAGCGAAAAATGTTGAATGGAAGACCGGGGGATGCTTCCTTCCGAATCTTTGAAACTCGATAAGGCATACGACGAGGGCCTAGCTTCGAGAATCATAGCGAATCGGCTGAAATCCATGTTCCCGCGCATTTATAAATACGCACGAGTTCCTTCAATGTCCCTTCTACATTACCTGTACAAATAAAGCCTGTAAATTTTCTTTCCCTCGATCTTCCTATTAACACGGATGACTGAGGTGCGTATTTTGTCGAACAACGGAGCCAGATATTAATTACCTCGTTCGTTTGGAATCTTGGCGCCGGTATTCTTCGAATGTTTAACACAGGACAGCGAGCGAAATGTTCAAAATCTCGCGGCATAATTATTGGAATGTAAATGCTGCATAATGCACGTCCATTTAGTTCGATAATTGGAAAATGCACGGACGAGGTCGAGGGGTTCCCGTAGACGTTCACTCGCGGCGGCGTTAATTAAATTTTCGTCTAGTCGCGGCTCGACCGACGAGCCTGGAAACTCGATGCCTCGAGCTAGCAAAAATGTCAGCCAACCGTTGCTTCTCGTCCGTATCGCGAATAAAAAATTAATTCCCGTCGAAATTGTGAACTTTGAACTTTGAATTCAAATATTTGAACGTTTTCCGAATACCAGAAGAACAAAAAATTGAATTGAAACGCGAGACGATACGGTTAAGGGATGCTGCCCATACTCGTTTCGCCAGTCTTTTTGATAAAAGAGTAAAAGGATGGGAAGTGGACGCTAATCTGACGACAAGGAAAGTTGCATCAGGGGGGCAGCAGCTGTAACGTCGGCCCTGACATCGAGAATGCACGATTCGAATGCAACGAATGCCCCGTTCGCGAGATACCCAGCCAAAGGGGGTGCATGGAGAGCCGTTTCCCATTTAGCTGTTCGTTCGCCAACGATTTCTCGATTACAATGCACTGCTCGCCTCGCGTTCATCGCGCGAGCTTTCCAGGAACATTAACGGCCCGGAGATCCGCCGGTGTTCGGGTAACCCAGGCGCGCTTTATTGCCGCCGGTATTAACAATTTAATGCGCTGGAATTAAAGTCGTCCAGCGATCCGTGGTACGCGGTAAAGCGTTATCGAGAGGTGGACCGGAGAATTAAAAACCACAGATGGAATCTGGACGTGTCGGCCGTAGCTAATAATCGTAAAGGTACCGCGAACCGTCGTTGAAAACGTTAATTACGTTCGACGAGTGCCCAATGGAAAATTCGCGACTGCCCGTCTCGGTGTGGCGGTTTTTTTGGAATGTACGAGTGGAAAGAGCGCGGATTCTTGAAGAATCGTCAGCGAGGATCGATCGAGCGGAAGTCAGGCGGGAATAACAAGTCCGTAGAAGCGTGCGATGCCGCAGCCTGACTATGCGAGGGATAATATTACGTGCTATATAGCCGCAGAGTCATTAATTCTATCGATTTCGCCCCGTTCCGCCGCGGCAACTCCTCGTTATTCCTGTTCAGACCTCTTGCAGAGATTACGACAAGCTAAAGGACGCGCTCAGGAGGATCCTGGGTAACGAGCTACCCTTCTACCCCTTTGGTCCAGTCGCGCCTAAATTCTAAACATTCGGAGTAATTAGAGCGAACCAACACACGGATTACATCCTCGACAATTTCACCCTTTCCTCTCGTCTGGCTCTCGCTGTTCTCGGTCGAAACTCAAAGCCAGTTCAGGTTGCTTCGCGGAATTAGGAAACGACGAAACGTCATAACGTAAATTGTTACTCGACGGCACAAAGACGCCATTATCGCTCGAGGTCCCTCTTCTTCTTTCGTTGCCTTCTCCCCGCGACTGACAGGTTAATTTCCTCAGGTGCGCTCTATCGATCTTTCCACCCCAAAATTCTACTACAGCTCATTTACCGCTTGCAACCGCTTACACCTGTGTTTCCGTGATACGGAATGGATTTCGAATCTTCTATTTTTTTTTTAAATAACGAGGCTACAATTAACTGCAATATATGCGAATACCATCACGCGTGGGACGATCGCGGACACGGATATCGTCGTCTGGCAGGACAATAACAGCCGCGATAAATCCCAGGACGCAACCGGTGCGCGTGTCGGCGCAGGGAAATCAATGGCGGAGGAGAGAGAGAGAACGTATGCGAACTGCAGTCGAAACGGGTGTGATGATTTATCGTCGCGTCATTGGCTGCGTGGTACACTGGCGCGAACTACATATTTCGTGCGATCGAGAGCTCGTATCGTTTCGAGTCGACCATAAACGCGTCGACAAATGGCCGATACGCGCGTTCTACCGACTCGAGGAATCCTCCTAAAAATCCACCCCGTCCTTACGAAACTCCAACTCGAGGGTGGGTATCCGGCTTATCTCTGACCCCAACTCCCTCCTACGTGAAAAACTCAGCTCGCTGCTGCGAATCTTATCTGGTCCGCTTATCGTCCAGCACCCCTGGCTCGTTAGATTTGCGTTTGCACAGACGCGACACGGCAATGGGATCCGCGCGAACCATCTAATTTTACCCTTTTCAACAAAAGTGCCTCTCTTACGAACAATAATACGTTAAATATATATTTCGAAGCTTCAAAGGAAAAAAAAAACACGCACACGACCAAAGGGATGATTGGCAATCTAACCATCCCGCTGCTGGGTCAATTAAATACTCGAAGGAATAACGATCTCGTCATTCCGAAATTACTTTTATTACACTTCACTGCAAACTGATGGAACACTCGACGACCCCGATATTCACTCCCTACCACGTCGAATAACCAATTACAAACGACATGCCGCATTCGATTCAACAATAGCTTTTATCTCTGAACTGCACGGGATGCCACTCATCCGATAAAATATTTACGAAACAGAAATCGAACGCGAAATAAATATTCGAATTTATCGCGATTAAATTGTCGTCAACCGTTAACGCTTTATCCAGCTGGAAGTACGCTTTAAAAGCTTACACGGTCAAGGGATAAAGTCTTCCCTTTACAACCCCTAAAAAACAAACACGACTTCGCAGTACCGCACAATCCCCGGAACGACGGGATGTTTACCAAGACGATATTCGGATAGACGATTTCTATCGCGTGATCCAATATTAAAGTACGCCACATGTGCTCCAAGCTCGGTTCACTTTTCATCCCCTGCCACGTGACAAGCACACCCGCTGTTCCCGAGTCCCTCGACACGCGGGGACTACGGGAAGGAGCTTTCCTAATAAAAACTGCATCGTACCGCAGTCGCGTTACACTATTTAGGAGAATCTCGAGGACCGCGGGGGTCGTGTATCGCGTGTAAACGACGCCAGCAGTGGGAACCAAGCCACGAAATCCGCGGTTACAGCGGCTACGAGCCACGACTGGATACTCTCTATTCCCAGCCCCCACGGGAATTTCTCGGTCGTCTGCTTAGCACCAGCCCATCCCCTGGAATCCTGGTTCCCAATGACACGCCGTTCGTGTCAGTACTAATCCTAGTACTAAGGAGGCTGAACGTGGGATCGTGGACCATTAATTCAAGCTACCCTCCGTGGCGAGCTGCGCGGCCACCGCGAACAATTCCACGTCTACTCGCGTTGCTCTCTTCGCTTGAGAACGCTTAATCGCTCTCGAGTATTCCAAGCCATAGAAGCGTTCGAATTTGACGCCTATCGTGCTCTTCGAGGATTTAGTTTAGTTAACTAATTCGTTAATTACAGTCCAAGATTCTTTCAAACTCTATCGAGAGCTTAAGGAGGTTAAGAACTGCTGATGTAATCGACGGGGCGATCGAGGGGTAGGAAAAATCCGGGAGAAAGCTTCGCGGCTATAGCGCTCTGGTAACGCTTAACCAATCGTCGTGGACTATATCCGTGACACCAAGAGAGCACTTTGGAGGGGGGATGATGAATTACCGTAGGGACCATCCATCATTGTCATAAACAGCGAGAAGATCGAGTCGTACCAGGGAGCAACCCTAAGCTGCAGCGGCCTCTCGCTAAGATAATTACCGCCACCTTCCAATAATAACCCCCGGATGGGCAGGCTGGTAGTCCGTCAAGTATTATCGCTCGATTTCGTTGGCCACCGACTTCCTCCGACGAACCGTAACCGGCTCCATAAATGAAGCTGTGAAAGGATCGAGATACGCAGCGCTTCCCTGTGACGTATTTTGAAAAACCGATACAGAGATAATTCTGTTTGATCCATAGAAGCGATCCTTTCGTCGGAAAGCCGAAGGTGACACTTGCTCCCGACAACTTGGCGCACTCTGCGTCTGACGCTCGAAATGACTGTTGCGTATAAAAACAATCGCGCGGTCGTGTCTCACGTGCAAAACAGTTGCGAGTGGTGAACTCGTGTTCTCCAGGGGATCTCCGAGCTGCGTCTCGACGGGTACGAGACTCGCCGGCAATATTTCACCGACGTTTTCAGAGGTGGCGTACGGAGGACAGGTACGTGGCTCGCGAAACGAGCTGAACGCGTAAACGCGACGGCACGGAACCGCGGCGGATGCAACGAGTGCTGACAATATAACTGTAAAGCCGTCGTCGTGGTCGCGATCTTCGTTATTCCGACGCTATTTTCGCCTGCGTTTCCGGCGACGGCGGTCGGTGAATCAGCGGCCAGACAAGTGGAAACCCATGCGTAGGTACAAAGCTGCTCGAGGAGGGAGAAACGAGGGAGGAAGACACTGCGTGGGTGTGCTTTTATTATCGTGTCATCCAGTAAGTGCCGCCGGTCCTTCGTTTCCTCTGCCAGGTTGGAAGGGAAATAATTTCGGTTGTCGCGAGTTTAAAGTTTGCGACTCCGTAGGGAAAAGTTGCCGAAATTTCCCCGCTCTCGACGGTTTCTTCGAGCGCAATTATTCGACTCTTTTACGCAAAATTTAATTCTCTTTCGCGATACCGTGTACAACGGCTGGTTTACGGGTCCGCCAGCGTCGATACCAAATGGTTTTCGTGAACCGCGCGACAAATAACGATGATAACTTTAATTACGGGGGATGTCGCCTCGCCGTAATTTCGACGAGTTCTTTCCGCGTTGTTCGTTACCGAATTACTCGCCTGTTACAGCCAGCACGAAGCTGGCGAGTTTTACGACGAACCGTTGACGCGCTCGAAATTACGAGTCCGAACCCGTTGTCCTGCGGAATCCGCGGCGACGAGTGCATTATCGCGTTAATTAAAAACTTGCTGTATCTACGGTAGCTCGTAATAGCTTCTGGGTGCTATCCGCAAAGAAGAAACTCATTACGAACGACCGCGATGTATATCATTTTCGGTATCTTGACGAATACCTCGGACATCCGTCTCGGTGCTTAGTTTAACAATTGGACTGCTGTTCTAAATCGTGAACCGATCGTCCAGATCAACGATCGGAGATTCGCGTCGAGAGAAGTTGAAAGCGAGAGCTTATTAACTACCAGTGTCCGTTCTCGGCGGCGCTATTTATAAATTAAACTGTCGTCTCTTCGGAAAGTTTTTCTCCTCTGCCTACGCTTTTCTTCTGTTGCGCATCTTTGCTTTTCGCGGGGGAAAATCGTCGCATCCGTCGTCCGTATTTCACTCCTCGTCGTCGGGGTGTTCGCTCACCTTTTTGCTTCGTCTTCGGGGTGGCACGCTTGCGTAACGCTCTATTCTCGACCATGCCCAATTAAACGCGAAACCAGCGCGAATCGTTGCAACGTCCACTGGTACTTTAATGACGGGCAATTAAAATATCTCCGTGTGGCGATTTTAGCACGAATTGCGACGTGTCCTCTTTAATTAAAAAAAAAAAAAAAAAATTATTTAGAGCACAAATGTTCCAGACCATCGCGCGAATTACTACACTATTCCTCGTGTTCCTAATGTAATTTTAGAATTCGTTTTACAATTTTCACGAAGCGAATATAAAAATCACTATATCTGTTATATCTTTCCGGAAATTTTCACCCAGATTAGAATTTTGCTCATCCCTGTTGTCGGGGATTCGCGAGACCTGACCAGCTCCAATTTCCCTCCCTCTCGTTCTTGTGCGAGTATCTTGGCGTATAAACGCGCGACCAGGGACAGAGGGACGAAAAGGAGGAGGATGAAGGAGGCTAATCTCGAGGAACTGAATTTTTCAGGCATCGATTTAAAAAGTACGCTCGTTCGAGCCCAGACGTCGGTGAAAGTCGGTTACGAGAGAGGCTTCCGCGCCGCCGAGGGAATCCACTAACCTGAGGGAGAGGGGGAGGGATTTTCACTTTACGATTCTCTCACCTAATCCGCCTAAAGGTCCCTCGTAAGCGAGAAGGTTCGTTCGTGACGGGTAGGACGATTGGATGGGTCCCGTTCGCTATGTAGCGACGCGCGCTTTCTCCCATCTTTCCACAGCCCCCTTGCACCGCCGGAGAGTCCAAGAACGCGATATTTTCGCTGGGTTTTATCGCGTCGTAATTGCGGAAATGTCGCACGCAGCGCAGAATGGAACTGGCGTTTCGTCGTAGCGTTTTACGTCGTTCCAAGGAAGTCTTTCTTCGTTTACGAACTTATTCTGGCGATATCAAATCTCTAATAAAAATATTTCAGATCAACGAAATACCGCGAAACAAAGAGTCCGCGAGAGAAATCGATCCCCTTCGTTATTTACGAGGAGACCAAAGAGATTCTAAAAATGAAGAAGTGGAGCAATCAAGCTGGCGCTCTCGCGCGAATTACATTTTTCCCGTCGCGCGACAATTTCTCATTTTCACCGGCGCGCTCGAGAACGTACTAATTAAAATTCTTGCGCGAAGAAAGGACCGCGGTGACCGAGACAACTCTGGGTAAAGAAAAGAAATACGCTTGGCGAATAAGGGTTGCACGGGTTTCTGTCTCCAACTGCGAGTACAGATCCTCGTAGCGCCAGGCATTCGCCCCCACGTTTCTTCAGACTACTTGATCGCATGAATTTCTTTTCTATTAGTATTTCTACCGAAAAAGTTTTCCAACCGTTGGATTAATGAACGAACGAGCAAATGCATCGTTGAACGAGCAGACGAAAAGGTTTGTCGCTGGAGATTAGGAAGTTCTCGCGAAACGGAAGGTCCGACGGATAAGGAAAGTTTCCTCGATACCGTTCGAAGCGTCTCACGACCATTGCTAACGCGTTGGCGCGCACCTGTTCGACGGGGCCTGTGTTTCCAGCATTGAATTAACTCGAAACAATATACGGCCGCTATTGTGTACCGACTCGGCGTTGAGCTTCTGTGCCGGCTACTTCATTTATCAAGTTAAACAATGGACCACTTCTCCCCCCTCTAACGCTCCAGGGGCTATCAGCCCTCTTCGAGGTTTCCAGAGAAAATCTCTTTCACCCTTCGTTCCAGTCGGCCCCTCTCGCATCTCCCTGTTTCTTTTTGATCACGATTCCAGTTCTCCTGGAGGCCGTGAGATTTTCCACGAGAACGCGCCAGGGAAAGGAAACGTTTTATTACACATCCCCCCCCCCCCCCGGGGTCCCAACCTAGGTGCTCCCACGAAGGATAATCAAAACCGCCGCGTCGGTGATCTTATTGGAGAACGCGTTACCGGGTCGGCGACGTCGTTTCATGAAATTCTAACTCAATTTCCGGCCGCTCGATGCTCCGAGCTCTCTTCGTCGTTATCGCGGCCTAATCGCCGCGAAAACGAACTCGTTCGGCTCGAACGCGTCGCGGAAGGTCGGCTGTAAAACGGCTGACAGTAAAAGAGATCCTGCGAGTGAATTCCTCGGGCGCTATTATCAGGATTCCACGTTCTACGATCCGTAAAAGCGGCACGAGCCATTCCACGCGATGCGTGCGTTGTAGTCCATGCGAAATTGGGGCGGTTTTGTGAGTCATTCTTGTATCTTATACTTATTTAAAGTGATTCTTACTTAATTCCATTCTTCTTATCGTAACCATCCTTCCTTTAAAGATAAATTCGCAAGCAATTGAACCGCTCCAATGAAAATCGCCTTAAAAAATCACGAAGGCGATAGTGGTATATAGAGACCAGTGAAGCCTCGAGTACAAAGAACCCAGTCAATTTTCGTTCGCCACGGAATCCGAGCGTTCCTTTGATCGCAATGGACAAAGAGGCGGGCCCGGATCTTTCAACGAGCACATAAACACCTTCCCCGCGATCCCAGATACGAAAGGAGAAGCGAAAGGGGCCAAGACGAGACAGTGGGTGGCTTTGGTACCATTATTCTTCGACGGAAGGAGGCGCGAGACGGCCAGTGGACTCCTCGTATTTAGAACCGTGTCCCTTGGAGGCGAGCCAGCCGAGTATCGATAGACTTTCATTGAATCGGGCCACGTTCAATTAAACGCAAGTAACGAACCGTGGAATTAGAGTGGAGCCATAATGCGATAACACGCGCGACGTGAACGGCAGGAGAATCGCGCTAAATTTAGTACTTTAATCCGACCCAAGACGTTACGCCACCTTCGTCGTTGTTCCTGGATGTGATTTGACGGTCGATGAAACTCTTGTTTATCGTGACTCGCCCTGAAGGACATTTTCCGTTATTTCTATTTTTTTTTTTTTTTTTTTTTTTTATCACGGTCAAATTCCACGTTGGAGAAGCCATTCCATTTTCCAGAACATCGCCGTTGGAGAGGCGATTCTCCTCGTCAGAACGATTCTGGACGAGAGTTTCAAACTGCTGCGCTTTTTACGTCCCTCTCGTACGGCCGTGTTTGGGTATTATGACGCTGGTAGGTACGATACAGGAGGAACTGATTTTTTAACGTGGATTCCAAATAAAAAAATGTATCGAAGGAAATGGTATAATTGTACGTGTAATTGCTCGAGCCTTACAGTACCTAATTAACTAAATTCGTTTTATTCTTAAATGCCTTGTCACGAGCCTGTTCGCAGGACTCGCTGGTAGCCGGAAAACCAGAGAGGACAACGACCGAGGAGGAAACTTAACGCCTCGAAATCAGCGTCGAATGGACTCTCCACCGTCCCTGTTCTCGCCCGTGTTACGCTGCTCCGTCGTTATCAGACGGTGTCCAACCCCCTAGAGCTTTACACTGTCCACTGTTTACGGAAGAACGGTGGAAATAATGTGCCTTAATCTTTCGGCTTTTTAAGAGGCGGATCTTCGTTCCTTCCTTCCACGCAATTTCTCTTTTGCGTCTGACCCACGACCGTCCTTTTATCTACTTCCAGTTCTCGCACACAGGAGGCGAATAAAAGCAACGCGCGGCGATATTTATTTGTAACGTTCACTTCGGTCGATGAAGTAACGCGAGATCGTCGAAAGGCCACAAAAATTCGAAAAACGAAATCAGAAAACACAGCGTTCAATTTTCCCGAATCGCGAGAGGTCCAAGGATCGCGCTGGATAAGAGATTTCCCGGGGAGAAGAATCTTTTTCGGCACAGCCAGCCGTTACAGTCCGAGATTTCCACGAGACCGGAGGATAGCTCTGGGTGAATCCAAGACTCTAATCTCGCCGTTAGTATAAACCACTCTCCGAGTCGCGCCTCCGACGATGCCCTCGTTAACTGTAAAAGCATCGTCCTCGTTGTTGCCTCGACCCTCTTTCGAATTTCTATTTCCCCGATTAGGAAGGTGGTTCCCCTGTAACTAGTTCTTCCCGTCGGGAGACTCCTTCCCATCAACGGGTTAGTTTTGGCGTGCCTTCGCTCTCCGATCTCCCTTCTCCGATGTTTTTACGCCGCCATTTGGCGGACGTTGGAGAGAGAACCGAGCAAAACAATTAAGGCTGGCGTGGCCGTCCAATTTTACAAATTTATATCGCCAATTTGGGCGAGTACCGCGACTGGGGGAGATCGCTGCGCGAAAGCTTAGAATTTCAACGGTAATATTCGTTATTTGCCATCGCGTGCTCGGGATGGATCCAGCAGACGCTTCTAGGTTGACTACCGAGTGGGAGAGTCTTTTTTCAATTAAATTGGAAAGCTCTACGACGAGAGGACGATGGGGGAGGGAGGGCGAGGGAAAACAGCTTAGGAGAAAGGGAAAAGGGTACTGATCGAACCAGACAGAGGTCCAGGGGTTACGAGAAACGATCCTCCCTTATCGCTCCGAAGGGAACCGCTTGACCAAATCGCTCGATAAAAAGCCCATCGAGCACCTTATTTTTTGCCCAGTCTCTGTCTCGATTTAAAACTGTCCGTGTCCCCTCTATACCCGCGGGTCCCATTATCCCAGCCAATTCCTCCTTTTATTTTCTGAACGGATCGCTCCGCAAACCACGCCCCACGCGGTAATTTATTGAATTATTCGACGAACAAAAAAATACGCGACAAAAAACACCAGGGAATTGCCGGACGCGCGACAAAGTCTTCCGCGTTCTCTACCAGGGCTCTCTAAAAAGAACTTTCGTCCTGTTCGAGTGAAAGAGGACGGACCCTGGTCGGACGTTGCCCTCTTGTTGAAACTTTTAATACCTTAAGCTGTTCCGACATTTTATTATTCATTTTTATTATTTTTAAAATAATCGTTTCGTTTGTAATTACATGTCCGATATCGCGCAATTTGGCACGAGACGAGTCCTGTGCGCCGAACGAGTCCGCGAACGAGGAGTTGCAAAAAAACGGTACGAAGCGAATCCCGATTTCGAGCTCGTCCCCTTCTCCTACGTTTTTAATCACGCGTCCTGTCCCATTGTTTTCATTGTCATCTAGCGCGCGCCGTTGTTTTGTCAGCAAAATGAGTTTCCGTTCGAACGCGTCCCATTAAGGGAGATGTTTTAAGCATCCCAGGGGAAAAAAAATTCGGCGTCACGATAATCACCAGCGATGTCTCCATTGTTAGAGCATAGCTTTTTTAAACAATTGGCAGACAGTCACCATGAATCATATAAAACATGGTAGAGTACAAATAATAAAGAGAGAACTGTAAACATTCCTCCTTTATAGTCGTATCGCGAGGCGTACTTCGATTTAGCGAAGTCGAGGAGAGGAAGCCCAGGGAGGAGGGTGGGAAAAAGTTGCTCGAGCGGTTGTTTTACGCGATAACGTTGCGTTTCCGTTCTCATCGGGGCATTAGTTGAAAAATCGTGCGTCGTAAGGGAGCAAAGGAAGCAGCTGAACGCGAATGGTGGAACCAAGCAAAGTGCAGAGAGGGGTATCGCCCAGGAACCGATAAAGTTCCTCGAGATAACTTCCACGGGGGCTAAATGGCCTCGGTCCCGTGCTCGCCGCTGAGCTTCCCCACGCCAACTTTTTTCCAAAAGCAACAAGAAGGTGAAACCAAGCGGGCTTGAACCGTATATGCTCGACGAAAAAGGCGGATGCACACGTTAATCGAATCTGTCGGAAGCTTTTAAACCACTCTCTTTCTGCCAGCTAATTCGCTCGTAATGAGACTCCGAGTGTGCACTTTTATCCTCCGCCGAATGGACTAGCGAATTATGTAAATTACTTATTTGTCGATTAGCATTTGACGAACTCTAGCAACAGTCGCGTGTACTTACAACTACTGGTTACGCGGGACAGTCCCCGAATGAAACATCCTCCCGTGGACTCACCTGCAAACAGAAAAAAAAATATGTTGAATATTTCACCCCTATCGATCTCTGTATTATTTATAACTTTCTTAATTTTTACTTTTTTCTCTAACAATTTAGGAGCGACACGGTCGATCTACACGCATCTCGACCGCCATCTAAACCTGTCCATCCAAGTATGCTTAACAGATCACTCGTAAGCTTTGTTTACCAAAAGTGACATTACCTTTCGGTTTCGAACACCGAACCTTGTATACAATCGAGGAAAGCCACACTTGTCAGGCTGGATAAGCGGCAGCCGTTTGGATATTAGATTTAGGAAGTAGGTATCTTTCGCGATAGCTCAATCGATCGGAAGAGACGTCCAGCAAACAAAAGACCCGAGTTCCGAGCCCGCTCCATTAAATCCTGTATCCAATTCCTTCCATCCCCGCATAAGGGGTGAGTCTACAAGACTGAATCCGACATCGCTGCTTTCTATCGCGTGACGTAGCATGTAGACACTCGCAACATCGGTTCGGTTCGACTCGTATCGAACCATGTTTGGAGTACCTTGAATGGTTATCAGAAGGTAACGATGCATTCACGAGTGACCGACTACTCAAACAGAATGGTGGTTGCGCTTGAATCGTAGTAATTTTGATCGAGCCTTCGGGCACGACTTTCGCTCTTAATCTCAGCCATGATGTAACGTTGACGTCGGTCGCGACGACTACCTAGTCCTAAATCCACCTCAGAAATGTTTCGATAGCCCCGTAGCGTTCTCAGCTACGCTTGCAAAGTAACGCGTCCCAGGCGACAGTATCGTAAAGGCAGGCTGCACAAGTCCTAATAAATTACAGTACTCGGGCCCACGATTCTCCGTTCTCCGGTATCCAGTATTCATCCCCCATCCCGCGAGAAACAATCAAAATTTCACCGCTCGTTTCGCCCTTCGCTTAAACCGCTGCCGTGGAATGAAATTTTCACCGCATCGTCGGAATCACCGTGGCGAGGATGAATCGCTCTCGACACGCTCAGACCAGGGCGAAGATTCTCTTCTCGCGATGAAAGAAAAATCGCTGCTGCGTGCTGCTCGAAGAGAGTCGAGCCGCGACGGCGGCAGCCAACGTCTGAGAGCGTTAATAATAATGGGGAAACTTGCGCGGGAGAATGTACATCCTATACCCCTCTCCTACCCCCATGACAAATTACACTCGAGGGTTTTATTGTTGTTCTTCTCTGACTCTTGCTAGTCCCACCTCTTCCCACCATCGGCCGCCTTTTTTCTTCTTCTTGTCCACCTCGCGAGTTTCCCCGCGCCATCGCCATGGATTGTTGCTCGCGCGGCCAACTTTTTCCCGCTCGTTTCGCTCCCACCCTGGCTAATTAATATATTCCGTGCCCGCGCGCCACCGGTTGCTCATTCGCCAACTGCGGCACACGTTTCCACCGTAACTGCTCTTCTTTTCCCGGACCTTTCTTACCGCCTCCGCTTTAATTAGTCGCTTCGTTGCTCCGTCTCCTGCGTTCTCGACGAGACGGGAGAATTTCGGGGTTTACGGTCCGCGCGAGGGATATATTGCTAGGACTACGACGAAGTCCTCGAGTTACAAGGATTCCTGGACGCATTGCGCGGTGGTTCCATTTTGGAGGCTTTCGGTAGCGAGCGATGGTAACGATGGGACGGACAGAGATACCTTCTGGTAAAATCAGAAACGAAAAAGCTTGTTCTTCGTCGACGGAGTCAAGGAGCGATCGCATAATCGGGAAGAAGCCCAACCTGCCACGGGCGCAGAACCAAGGCTCGATAATCCCGTTAAGGTGACTTAGCTCCGCCGTCTTCGCGGGGTCTTCCCACTAGGGCGAACTGTGCAGCTGGACGCTGCAAGGTGTCGAGTTATTTATCGCTGGGGGGACAAGCACTGGAGGAAGGGAAATTAGATACCTGAAAGAGTCCAAGAGGTAGCCGGATGGGAACTAAAAGCTCTACAGGGTGTTTCAGCGACGGGTCACCCGCCATCGGGTCGGCAAGTTCGCGAGCCCTTTTTTGTCAAACACCCTGTACACCAGGGCAATCGAATCAGACGGAGTGCGACATCAGCGTATTCCTCGGTTCTCGTAAAAGAGGGAGGACGTCGGAGAGCTTACGATATATTGACTGCTTATCGAGGCAGGTCTCTCTTTTCTCTCTCCTCCTATGCCTAGCTCTACCGCAACAATCTATTCTTCTCTTTGCGCGCGTCCACCCACTCCCCAGTCTCTTTGTGGACCAGACGTCTCCCGCGAGCGCCGTGGAAGGAAACTTGCCACCCCCGGTGGCCAGTATATATCTCCTTTTTGACAAGCGGATACCGCGGAAACCTGGCCAGTAAACAAGGAAAGGGAAGTGGCTGAGTGGTTGGAGTTGGCGCGAAGGGGCCGAAAAAAAAAGGAAGAAAAGTGGCGTGTACCCTCGTATATCTCGAAAATTGGATTCGAGTCGAGAGATTCGTGGCCAGTGATAAATTCTCGCGAGGAGATTTCCCGTTTCCGTTTGCTTCGCCGCGCCTTCCAGCCAACGCGGCGAAACTTTCGGTCAGAGTAAACGAAAAGATCGAGGACACGAGGATCGCGAGACTGATCCCGAAGACAGCGAGAATCTATGGAAGGGCCAATTTTTCACTCTGGTCTGTTAGTTTATTTTATCTTGCGAAAAGCTAATTATATCCAAAGAAATTTTGCGGGAAAGCTTTGATACGTTCGCTGCTAGACTAATAATAGTGAAAATCCAACAATCGTGATAGTACTCATTTTTGCGACATTTTTAAAATTTATTAATCCTATCCAGATTCATTTCTTTAACACTCCACCTTTACAGTCAACGTGTTATATAGTCTTTCGCACTTCGCCGGACCAAAGATCGCGTAAGCTTCCAGAGACAGCGCGAGGTCGTGCAGCCGCTGTCATTGCAGGGATGAGTGAGAGACGGAAGAGATGGTAGGAACCTCTGACCTCGGTTCTCCAAGCCCAGGCCCTCTGACGAAATTTCCTGGCGCGAGAAATTAATTACTCCGACGTCTTCTAGCTGGGGCTTCGTCTTTGAGGGCTTAATGGCGGCTCCGAATGTCCTCACGTACGATTCACTGGAAAGAGAATCAGAGCTCCTTGTCTCTCCCTTGAACGCTTTCGTCTGCCCGATGCACTTGTCGCGACGAAGCCTCTTTTCGCGTCGGCTATTGGGCTGACTTATTGCGGCGAATCGTCGACGATCGAATTCTCGAGGTTTCTACGGGAGGATCGGATAACACGACGAGGCCTAATTATAATAAACCAAGTTATTCGTGGTTCGTTTCTCAAACTTTTCCCTCTGAAATTTCGTTGAACCGAGGCTTTGCGGATTCAGTGCTCCGAGTCCGCCAAGTGCGGAAGAAAGCGAAGAAAGGGGATTCGGAGGATCAAGGTCGAGTCTGGACATTCCGGACAAAGGGAAAAGTCCGTCCAGAGAACTATAAGAAGCGTGTACGATCTTTCAACGTCGTTTCGCGGCAATGCCAAGCCCTGACCGTGTTCCCCCCGCTAGTCCAGCGAGGGCCAGGGATAAGCTTTGCTCTCTTCTCGCAATTTTCGCGGCCGTTCTCCGAGGAAATCCCTGGAAAATACGCGATCCCACGGAAAGCGTGCTTTTATCACACGGCATGACTAGACTTCTACCCAGGCTCCTTTGTCGCTCTAAGCCTCTCCGCTCGTCTGAGATCGAGACTCGTCGCGCGAGCTCGCGTGGACGCAAACAAAATTGCAAGCGTCCTGGCACTTTGTAAAATTGGAAGAAATTTCAGCTGAATTTAGTTCGCGTCCGAGTCGACGACGCTGGTAAATTTGGAGAAGATTGGGACACGGGGATCGCGTGCGATAAAGTCGGGAACCATATAAGACTTAGGATTCTCCTTGATACAACTGACTTTCCAATTACATGCTTAGATCGGGCTGACTTGCGCTCGATTGCTATCGAGAGCTACCCAATCAAACCCACTCCGTTTCTATAGGAAGATGTCGCGAATGCCGAGTGAAAGCGAAAGTCTCTTCCAGACCCGACAAGATCCTCCTCCGACGCGGAATCCTCTCGTTTTCGGGTGGCAAAGCCGCGCGTAGAATTGCAACAGCCATAGCCTGGGCATGAAATGCCCTGGAAGCAAAATCGATATTTAATTTTAACGAAGCCGAGAGCCCGCACAAAAGAATATTCTCCGCGTCGGTTCCATGTAACGAGAGTCGGGGACGCGAGTCCTCTTTTGCTTGTTCTCCTCCTCCAACCCGTCGCGCCTACTCGCTGCTTTCTCAGCGGGTCTGGTCTTCGTCTTTGTGTCTGCGAAAACGTCGTCGCGGAACAACCGGGACTCTTTCCAACGAGGGCGAAGAAAAAGGAGAGAGGTAGTCGTGCGCGACTTTCCCTCCGCGCTTCCAGGGAAACGTTAAACAACTGTTCGAGCGTGAAAAACTTTGGAAATATGTTTTTCAAAGTATAGGGCACGAGTTCGCTATAAATGATTTAAAAAAAAAAAAAAAAAAGCCATTGTTAGTTCGAAGTCGTTCGCAACATTGGAGCGGCAGTGTGCGTCACTCGTATCTGCGACGGAAACATGGCACATCCGGTGACGTCTGTCCGGTAGCATTTCCTTTCGACGATGAACGAGGTAGACTCGCGCGAAATCGATGGACGATTAAACGAGCCGCGGGCTCGCCATTCGTCGACGTAATATCCAGCCGACCCATAAAATCGGTACAGAGGTAGCAGCAGAGAGAGATGGTGACATATTGAAACTGGTCGGGCCACTTTTTCTTGTTTTCATTTCCATCGAGACACGTGCAAGAAGCGGAGCAAGAAGCGGAGTAACGACAGCGTAAAAATCTGTTCCACGCCTTTTGTCCCCGGCTCTCTGTTTCCCTTGCAGTGGGTCAAGAAGATGCGGAAGGTCGGATAAGCCGGATAAGGCGCGGATAAAAGGTGCTTGGGGCGAGTATCCAAGTCGACTTGGACGGATCGAAGCGAGACGGTGCATAGTAATTGATCATCATGCTTGACACCGTTGAGAATCCGATACCTAGGATCCAGACGTGACGCGAAGCGGGTCCTCTCTTTTCCCTGGGACGACTTAATCGACCGTCACTCTAACAGTTCCTGCTGGGGGTGGGAATTACGCGGATCCGTAATCGTGATTAATTGGCAAAGAACGCGGTGAAACCGTCGATACCGCTGTAGGCCAAATAGCCCCCGTCTCTTCCCAAAGATCCACCTAGGTCTCCTTCCGTCAGGCACGCACAAAATTAATAAATAACCTCGGTCCACTTTATTGCAGAGTTTTCGTGAATCACGCAGCTCGAAAGAGGAAGAAGGAGAGTAGCTCCGCGTGTAATATCTTGCCACGTTCCCCTTGGAACGGCTTAAACCCCAATGCGACGAGAACGAAACTTTCACGGACCCCCGACGAGTCCTCGTCACGCTCCAGCCTCCGTAGCTGGGAAAGACCATGGTAAATCTATTGACCAACATCGGGGGGAACGCAGGACCAACCTTAATAATTTACTTGGGCGAAACGCGGCGTTTTGTAAAATTAGTTTTGTTGCGTCATTTGACATTTATGCCAGAATTTTCCCTTTCTCGGAGCGTGGCCCGCGTCTGCTTTTCTTCTTAGAATTGACTGTTTTCCTTTGTTCTCGCAAGCTCAAACCCCGAGGAACGCTATTTCTACGCTCTCGTGGAAGGTTGACGATCGCTGTGCTCCAACGATGGGACACCGCGAATGCCTCGAGAGTCGCAGCTCGAATCGCGCGTTGTTTAAGCGGTGTTTTTAATGGAACCGCGTGGGGAATTATGAAACGCGGCAACGAGCTACCACGACAAGCTTTCCCCGCACAAAAGGTAACGATGACAGTGACGTACACCGTTTCGGGACAAAGTTGTATTAATCAAAAACAACGCCAACGCGTATCTCGTGTTTCGCATCCGCCGTGTACCTCCACGGTTTCTGTTTGCGTAGTTTCGAGACCAAACTTGAAAATTTCACTTTGAAGCACGAGAAAAAAGGACGATAAGCTTTCTTTCGCTTGGGACGTCGCTGCTATCTCCGAAATGCGACGAAAGAGACCGTGGAAGCGAGTGGATTCTGGCGCGCTGATGTACAACGTTCTAATTATAAATAACTCGGGTAGAAATTCTCTTCCCTTTCTTCCGAGATGCACCCTTCGAACAGTCTGAAAACTACTGGTCGAAATAATGCCGTGGTTCGTTGTTGTTTTTACGCTCGTCGATTTTCCGCTGTTTTCTCGTTCCGCGACCACAACACACGAGCAAAGTTGCGCAAACGGACCGGGTCTCCGTCGTTTCTTCGCTCTCTTTCTCCGGCCTGTGATCGATAGCGGTCGTTTCGCTTTTCTCGAAGGTTACACTTGTTCCTCGTTTCGCCACACCGTCGGAGAACACAAGATGAAATGGATCCGGCCCCGCCAGACGTCTACGCGCGTTTTTCGCGGTCTTTTACTTGATTAGGTGGTCGTTGAACCGCTAAATATAGCGGGACGTCGACATCGAAGTTGGGTGAAATGCAACCCGATTAATAATCAACGATTGTCGAATAACCGATAATCTCGGGTGTCTTACGAAACTATTCGATATTTCTACGCTCTTTTTAAACCTACGCAGACCTCCGCTCGGTATAATTGCGTGGATTTTTCTTGATCCAATCGTAGTTTTCTTTTACGGTACTCGTCGAAAAAGAGAGCCATCGTTCGAGTTGATTAAACAAAAATTTCGAGACAGGTTAATCAAATAAACGGTCCAAGTATCGGATGGTATTCCCTGCAGCAGGTTTTCGCAGCGTTAACAAGTGATTTTTCATTACGGAGCCGGTATTCCCCTTCGGCTTTCTATGCCGAAGTAATGGAAAAGAGGAGGAACGAACCCGTGAACTTTTCGACGGGGACGCGGAAATAAAAAGATCCTGCAAGCCCTGTGATTGAAAGCCCTTGAGCAACAATTGATTTTTCCCCCGTGTCCGTTACAGAGACCACGCACACGCGTGCACGAAGACGACACCGAACTGTTAGCGATGGGATCGAGTTCGATGCGTACTCAGGAATTCAAGTGGAGTCCAAAGCCCAACGCTAGACTTTATGCGTTCGCATCGCGTCATCAGAATTCGATTGTCTTTAGACCGTTATTCCAAGAATAGCGAAACCCACGGTTAAAGCCACATTCGTTCTTCTCGTATCCGAACAGTAGGCGCTCGATCCTATCGCTAGCAGCCCTCGTCGGCTGGGTTTGTCCTGCGGGCTCGCACGAATATCGACGAGAGAGGAACACAGTTCGAATGTGTTCAACGGCGTCGCCGGTTTGCCGCCAAGGATGTCGCCGATCCACGTTCGCGAATTTAAACGATTTTACTCGATACCGTTGCCAGTCGTGGCGAACGTGCACGGAATAAAGCTCACAATTTTTTCCAAGCGCGCGAACGCACAACCGAGCCTTCTCTCGATGAGAACTTCCGTTAGGCAAATTTGTTTCCCGCCGGCGCGCCGCGTTTTCGATAAATTTCGCGGTCCTCGGGAAATTTCCGTATCCACCAGCCCCTCGCCCAACTCCGCCTTTCTACGGCACAAAGGAGACTCCTCTTAAGTAGGATCCCGTTTGTATGCTTCTCGCGAGCTGACTCGCGATTTCGATATTTCGTTCGTATTTACGCGAGAACTCGACTGTAAATTCGAGAAGGGATTGTAGTCAGGGGTTGCGTTCGTGTCCCGTGTGTACCCGAAAAATTTGAAACCGAGGTTTGAAACGTAAGATTAGAGTAATTCTGTAATAAATCGTCTCGAAGGGTTTAGGACACCTTTCGCGGGTACAGTAGCCGAATCAAGCGCATCAGGGGTTGTGGTGAAAGGCGCGTGCTTGCACGTTTAGCGTGCAGCGGGAGGGAAAGCTTTATAGGCGGTGCAATATGTAACTGTCGCGGGAACGGCTGACGTCCAATAAAAGCGAGCTTTTTTCCTGGCCCCTTTCATCCTCTCCTACCCCCGTGGGGATAAATGGATCGGCTGGACGTGAGTTTTGGGTCGCGCGGCTCGCTGGACCTGCCAATCGCAGGAGCTTGCGCGTCAAAAACGGGAAAACGTTCGGGCGACGTCCAATGAAGTTGCGGCTGGCGTAACAGCTGCTGCCCTGTGAAAGAACTATCTCGTAACGAGTTAGCGACACGTGCATCGAACTGTTCCGTCCCCGGAAACCGGTGCGAAAAAAGACCGTTTGCTGCCTGAGCCCGCTCGCCTGCGCCATTGTTTCGCTCTAATGGTAACCCAGTTTCCCTGACGAACACGCTCCGAGCATCCACACGAAGGGCCACATTTGGTTTATAGCTCGTCTCTCCTCCGTTTGTATGGTATATCTCGGTCAGAATACGAGGGAATATCAATTTAAATATTTTCTTTTGTCGTCTCCGTTCTTGAAACATCCAGAGGCCGAAAGCGATCGTTAAATAGAGCTCTCGATTACCCGAGAGCGACGTCGACAATGAAAGCTCAGCTCGGGGGCTACTTTCCAAGGATTTATCTATTAATCGAGCACAGGGGTGGAAAAATATTGCGCCGTCTGGACAATAAAACGGTGCCACGCAATCCACGTAACGTATCGAGGCGATATCGCGATATCAATTCTTTCCATTCGCGCAGTTACCGTCGTAATCGTATTCGCGACAATACGTTTCTGCGCGAGCGCCGCCAGCCTTTGTAGCCCGTCGTATCGTTACCCCGATGGACGATCAGCCATTGGCTCTATTCAATAGCCAGGATATACGTCTAACGGGCGGTGTATACGCCGATACAGAATACCTCGATCGATCCATCGATCCAACGCCCTTAATCGCCGGACTCGCGTCAGCTTTTACGAACTCTGCAGCTGAACGCGCAACGAGTGCTTTCGCGTCTAAGCCAGATTACTCGATTCGAGGAAGCGTCAAAAAAGGGGGGGAACAATTATTTTCAAATCGTCGCAGACATTGGGTTTTATGGAGAGGAACGTAATCGCAACGATTACGCGGAAATGTTGCACGCTCGAACGGTGCATTATCGTCCGTAAGATCGATGCAGCTTTGAATTGCACCGCGAACTCGTCTATAAGATCGACACAGATACCAGACTTGGAGCAGCAGATATCGAGTACTCGAACGGTGCATCAAGGAATGTCGTTAAGATATTTAACGTCGGTTCGATTCGCGCGAAATCGACGAAGAACGAAACGCTCCAAAGCACGATTTGCCTGGCAACGAGGAAACACAGCGGCCGGCGTTCATCCAACGAAAAAACGACGCCGAGGAAATTCCTTCCGCGGCAATTCGCCCTGGCACGACTCCTAGACATGAAAAAGGGCCACGCTGTATCAAGGAGAGTGTATTACCAAGCCCTTTTCGCGATCTCGTTACCGTTCCCACGCAAGCAGCCGAGCAAGCGAGCTGCAATTTGCTGCCTGTTGAATCGCGCGGCCCAGGGTGTCGGGAGGACGTACGACGAACCCTTACACAAAGAATATCCAGCTCGTAAAGGGGCTGGCAGAAACGGAGGGTGGGAGGTTCGGCCCGTTAGACACAAGCTTTATCGTACGTCTGGTCAAATGAGCCCTTGGTGTGCACGCCGTTCCTGGACTGTGAAAGCATTCCTCCGCCCTGGAAACGCTTTCTTCGAGATTTACGCCTCCTGGCGCGCCCTTCGCGCCCCTGGAACGGTGTTCCGGCGACTCGGAGGGTAGAAATGGTAAAAAGTCCGGCCAGGGGTTTACTCCTCGGTGCTTACACGCGGCAGTTTCGAAAACGACCCGCCGCCACTCGAAAGATGTATGCACAGGAAGGGGTAGTTTTATTCTAGAGAGGATATATGACTCCTTGAATGCTCTCCGTTCATCTGAATTTGATATGTTTCCCCCTTTGGTTACGCGAGGGGCGCAATCACTTGACTCCGTACGCTTTTATCAGGGGATTCCCTAACGTGGACCTTTGTTCGTCGAGCTAATAACGGGTATGGTACTTTGGAGTAAAGAGCCGGGCAATGATCGTAGGTAGGAGAGGGATGCGGAGCACAACTTTTCCTGACGACACCGAATTGCTAATATCTTTTAATATTAACTGAAATATTATACAGAATATGTGCTTGGTGAAATATTTCTATATCGAAAAGTTGCTTCGCGATTCGCGAGATGAAATTCATAAGGTCACCGAGGGCCCCTGCGCGACTGCACTGCGAATATCGATTACGTCGTAGGAATAAACAGGGAAGAAACACAAACGCGAGCAGTGGGCGTAGAAAGGGATCGCGGGCGGAATAAATCATTCGATAAAAGAGTGGAACGTTAGGCGGTCACGCGAGAAGGAATCGCGTTGTAAATTTTTCCCCGTGCCTTCCCGAGGAATCGCCCCTGTTCGAGGGGCTCGGATTGCAGCGCCGCGGCGCCCCCCCCCCCCCCGCCCCCCTTCCACGAAAACAGTGTCTGAAGGGGCGTACAGGTGCGTACACGGGGGTGGGATGGGTTGGAGGTTCGAATTAAAGGAGGAATACACGTGGAAGGGCTGACACTTCTCGGTTGGCGGAACGCCCGCCGCTTGGGAGACCAGAGCCACCCCAATTTACGATTACGAGCCACCAGAGGGTTACAACGAAGGGTTAAACCGGGTTTAATCAATTCTCGTCGGAACTGTCGACGTTTTGGGGGGGTGGATTTTCAGCAACATATGGAATTTCGATCGTCCAACGACAGCGTACCTGCTATCCAATCGTTATCACCACGACGGTCAGGTGTCGCGCATGTCCTTGACTTTTGGGGCGACGTTAGAAACTAGGCTGAACGTGGAAGCGACAGAATGTTTTTTTACGAATCTAAGAGTATTTCTCATGGATGATACCGAGACGAAACTCGATTCTATTCTCCACCTATGATCGAAATAAAATTCTACACATCTCTGGCTGGGAACCGCTGGTCTATTCGATTTCGAACAGCCCGAGGGGCGGAAGGAACCCAGAAATAGTCGGGAAATTAGTCACAAAGGGATCCCAACGTCGTAATATCATGGACCGCGCCGCGAGAGGACGAATCTCATTCCAGGAACGAGCTTTCCAATTTCACTCCAAACTTTTAGGTCGGTGAAACTGGATGCCATCGTCGCCTGTGGGAAAAGACGGTTCCAACGGGCGGCAGTCTGTCCTCGACCCAGCAAAAGGATCGGGGAGAGGCTGGCCTAGGTGGGGAAGAACAGCCAAAGGGTATCGTGGACAGGTTTCTCGATAGGATTTTATCACGTCCTCGAGGGTGGACCGTACGCGTGAAATGGAGTGGCTCGTATCTGCCCGCCCCGTGACGTATTGGTACACGGTCAGCGGTTCATGGATACTTAATCAGGCGTCCCGACTCCTGTGCCTTGCCCATCCTTTACCTGAGAATCCCAACACGTGGGAGCGACCGTCCCTTGAAATCTCGAGAAGCTCAACAGTCCAAACCGATTCCCATCGTTTTGACACAGATTTACCTTCCACTAGTGCAACCGAAAAATTTAAACAAGAATTTGATGAGATTATCCAAGCACGACGAAAAATGGTAGACGAATGTTTGCCCGACTCGGACACTTTTAGAGAGAATTCCGCGTCGCGTCAGTTTTTC
This sequence comes from Hylaeus volcanicus, assembly GCF_026283585.1. NCBI lineage: Eukaryota > Metazoa > Arthropoda > Insecta > Hymenoptera > Colletidae > Hylaeus > Hylaeus volcanicus. The sequence goes on along the minus strand of NC_071980.1, from coordinate 841,812 downwards.
GTAAAGTGGGCATTTAAAGCGTGCGCGAATTTGTGCTCGGAAAGGTACATTCCCCTGACCTAGGTCAAAAACAACCCTCGTCATGAAGGACTCTGAAGAAACGTCAAGCGCAAACGTGCAGAAACTTTGGTCGTTGTCGCTGAAGCAGCTCCAAACCATGCAGACAGAGGCTTCAACAAAAGGTCAGAACCTTTGACCCTTTAATCTCGGAACTTGGAAAAACTGACGCGAACGTTTCGCTGTGAGCATAAAAATTTCTCTCGAGAAAACACAGGTGAGCAAAATACTTATCTCAAACAAGCAAACTGTTTCAACTATCCATTGCTCTTTGAATGAAAATAGAGGTTTTGCTACTCGATAAAATAAACGTCCTACTCGAATCGCTGTGCTCTGGTTTTATTCGTTATCCGTCGATCCGATAGAATTTTACTCATCTCTGCGGGAAAGGCAATAAAACCGAACTCCGAGTTGTTGGATGTTTCAGGCTATAATCGAAAGAATCAAGCTTCTGAAAAAGTACGCGCGAGAACGAGCTATACTCGTAATGAAAATGAACTCTTTTCGAAGAAGAGATCAAAGACGCATAAACCACCATTTCGTAACTTTTTTCGATCAGCAAAGTTTCGACTCGCCTTCGCGTCTGCATAATTCCCCTTAACTCGTGTTTACCGTAAAAACCACAAAGCTTTCGTTCTCGCTATTATCGTTTGTTCCTTAATCCCCCTGCAACTCTGCGTGGTTTTCAAGTCGTATACACGTTATCTACGTTTGAAAGTTTAAACCTATTATTAGCGCATACGAATTGTGGTTTTAAAGCGATAAACGGTACCCTCAAATTTTGCAAACAAGATAGAATAAATATAATCAGTTTTCTCGTTTGATCTTAAAGCTGTCGATTAAAAGTTTTCCGTGGTGAAATCGGTAAAAGTTTTCGGCTGCCTTGTTTTCTCCAATGGGATCGAGTCGAGATCGAGAAACATACGTAGCGAGAACCGTCGCCCGGAAGTTCGCCGAATTCGATCCTTTATTTGCGGACTCCGCGGCGAAACGAGAAAGGGAGGAACTCTTACACGAGCGCGCACGCGAATGTACCCGGTTTGTTCATGTGGGTGCGTGGTTCGGGGCCGGCGCCACGACGCCGCGTCGCGCTGGGCGTTCTTGTCTGGCGAGAAAAGTTCCTCCGCTCCAATAAGCGACCGCGTCTGAATAAATCGAGCCTCGCTCGAACTGGACCACCCTCTGACTTTTCCGCGCTGCATAATGCTGCATCGGCGAACGGAGAAACCCTGACATCCGTCTCGAACTAAAACTTCTATCGGAGATTCGTTTCCATTATTTTGGACTTTCGAGTATAGGCAAATCTAACGTTGAACGGGTTCAGACTCGAAAGGAACGACGAGGAAAAGAAAATGTTTCCAACGAAACGAAATGAAAAATGCAAATGAAAAATGGGGATCCAGCGTCCTCGACCTCAACTTTCGGGATTTGAGAAGCAACCTCGAACTTGGAAGGAAACTTCCCAACATAGTCGACCTTGTTTTTTTATTCGCGATTCCGTCGGTCCAAAGGGACACCGTATCGAGCACGGAGAAGTAAACGGATACGAAGTTGCAGGAAGACAAGAGGCGGAGGCTCTCTTCTCGTCTGCTCCGGTTATCTTTATAGGAAGCGATTTCGATGCAAAAATATACATAGGCCAGGATGTACGCCAAGCCTAGAAATTCGACTTTATATTCGCGGCCGTCGTACGTCGTATCGTATTCTTCCGGATGACACTCGAGGCTCGTCGATTATCGATTCCTCGTCCCGATTCCAGCCTGTCTCCAGACGAGCATCATCCCGAGACACGGGCACCGAGCTGCCGGGCTTGTTTCTACCACTTTCTACACGCTTTGGTATCGTTGTATTTTAAATATTTAAAGTCGAAGAAGCGTGTGGTACTAAAATCACTTCAGCGGCCCTGTTTCAGCCAAGAGGTACGTGCAAACGAAAAGACTTGCACGAGGTGTTTCGCGATAATACGCACCAGTCGTCTCTCTTGTTGGTTTTAAGACAACGGATTGTACGTCGGCTAAAGATAAACCGGTAATGTTTGCCACAACGCATAACAGGCGTTAATGGCACCACTCATTTGCATCGATAAGTTACATTGTGGTACATGCATGCGCGTCAAGCGTCGACGCTTTTACGAAGAATTCATTTTTCTTTAGGAGTCGCGAGACGAGAATTGCAAATTTCCAACGGGACGAATAACCATCGATTATTAGAGCAATAGATGAATGTCTTTTGAAATCGACTCGTAATTTTTCGATTCTCGTTCGCTGAGGCAGCGAGGCGGTCGACTTCTAAATTAGCGAGGAATAGAATCTGGCACGGTTTGACGGCGATTATTTCAAGAGAACGGACGCTAAAAGCGTCGATGACTCGACGGGAAGCGCGGGAATCGGAAAAATCGTGGACAAAGTTTGGGCCCCGAAGAGACGGGCGCGCGCCGATCCCACGACGGGACACCAAGTTTTAATTGAGACGCGAATTCTCCGAACTCGAGTTTCGTTAAAGTTTCCCGCTGTCTTGGCTACTAATTGGACACGATGTCCGGGCTTCCCCGGGTGCCATGCAATCCGACGTAGTCGTCGGTTACAACGAGGAGTTCGCAGATTGTAATTTTCCACCTCCTCCTCCCTCTCCTGCCCCGCGAGCATCGCCGCATGTCTACGCGCGTATACAGGGTGACCCTCGACAAACACGGACAAAATTTCTCTCTGGATAAAAATTGAAGATCGCAATTTATCAAAAGTTAAACTACAATTTAGATTAAAATACGATTCGCAATGTGTCCCGGAAGAAAACGGCTGGAGAACAAAATTCTGCGACCAGAGATGCAAAAGTCACGGTAAATGGATACAAATGGGACACCGTGTAGACGTCCCTCGCCCCTCCTGTCGTCGGAGTGCCCGACGACGAAGAGGACCGAGGGACTTTTGAGGGTTCCGTGCCACGAAAGGAACGTAGTCGAGTCGACTGTTCGTACATTCGCGTGGCGCCGCTGTGTGCGTGCTTTCCTGTCTACCTCAAAGGGAGATTCTTGACTGGAGCAGAGAGAAACAGCGGGAAAAAATATGGCGCACAGGTGACCGGGGGTCTAATGAGTCGCGCGGATGCGTAGTCCTCGGTGACGACACTCAGCGCCTCGTATCACCATGAAAACTACCGACCTGGGTGATATTTCTTCGACAATTTTAATGGCACGGTCTCTACCCGATTTCATTAGCGACCTGGTGGCCATGTCTCCAGCTATTCGCCAACCACCGTGTTCGCGGAAATCTAGACGAAACTCGGGGTTGCTCTGGTTTGCCGTCATTTCTACAGAATCTGGTACCGGTAGGGTGTCCGCAACACGAGTGTTTCGAGTTCCCCTCGAAATGAAGAATCCTCCACTTTTTTAAGGGGTTCTTAGAATCTTTTCTTAATCTAACGTAATTAAACAACTTTTCTGGCAGATTCCTCCATAAATTTGTCCTCAACCCCGCAAACAATCTATGTAGTTTGGGAAACGCTGCGGTAGCGTACCTGTGTTTGGTTTCGAAGCGCGGGCACGCACACGGAAGCTCGCTCACTAGGAGTAGGTGTGCGCGTCTGGAGGGCCGAGACGCAAGGAAGCAGTGGAAAGTTCTCTTTGAGGCGACTGGCTCTTAGATGGGAGGGACCAATTAGAGACACCCTTCTGCAGTCTTATTCGGTCGTCGCGTCTTTGGCGTGGTGCCCTGCGCTCGCTGACAGCGTCTAAGTCGACGCGAAGCAGGAAGCAAAGAACGCCGGAAGAAAATGAGCCGACCGGTAGGTGGTGGGGAACCGATAAACGATACTCGGAACTTTGTCGACGTTTATCCGCCACTGGGAAACCTGGTCGATTCGAAACAACTCGAGGACGAAGGAAACTTTGCCCGCCAAACGGAACGGCGAACATCGATATCGTTTCTTAACCCTAGAGCTACAAAATCCACCCGAAATAACTGACTCGACGTTTCTAGTTTGAAGTTTAAAATTGTACAAATTAGTGTTTCGAGCCGTGATCGCTCGAATCGTAATCTTAAATTGAGTCTGCAGCGCAGCAAACTGGAAGCGACACGACGAATTCGCGGAGCGAGATAATCGACCGATCCATTACGATGAAACATTAACGACTGGGAGGCGCGAGCGAATCAACGCACTGACGGACACGCTGCGGGGACACTAGGCGGGTATACAAATCAAGATAATGGCGAATATTTCACGATAATGTAACGGGTGGCTGAATCGTATAGGTCCCGAGGGTGTTAGGTACATCGAGCCGTCATCTGTATCAATAGCTACCGGAATTCTCCGTTTCTCTTCCCTCGCCCCTCCTGTTGCATAATGCTGGGAATGCAATGTGTATCGATAAGTCGCCTCTATCCCTAGCGAGAGAAGCTGCCCGAGAAGCCAAGATACACTGCGAGGATCTCGAGGCCGAAGGGGGAAGAGACATCCAGCCAGACAAAAGAAAAATTGAGAAAACGTGGATGCTGTGGACGATATCGAGGCATTGTCTCACTTGTAATTACTACTCTTCTACGAACCGCGGTTTTGGGAACTTTTTACAAGACGCTGGTAGATGCTGGTAGGCAAAAGCGATCGGTAGGTGTGACAGTATAAAACGACGTTTCGCTTTTGTCTTCCGAGTACACCATCCTAGGATTCTTGGAAATCAGCCCGTAGCGATCCGAGCGAGTCGGTAAATGTACTACTGTCCAAGAATTCCAGTTTACGATGGTCAGAGGGTACTAAACCGATGTCCAGGGGCCACGAAGCCACGCGAATACTTTATTTGTCCAGCTACACACATTATTATTCCCTTCCTGTGTCTCTCCATATATCCCGAAGTTTGGCATTGAAATTCTCTTCTTTGTTCTGGTCACGAATGCAACGATAAGTCCAGTTACGTAAGCTCACCGCGTTACGTGTCAGTTACCTTTACTTCACGCGTTTTCACGCCGAGACACGTCCTCCTTCGCTCTCCTCTATTTACTTTTTCGACGTCGATGCAAACACTGCACGTGTGGCTACCGAGTTTCGCAATTCGGACGCATCATCGGCTACTGCGACAACGAGTTATCGCCTCTGGCTCGATGTTAAATCGTTCCCGCAACTTCCACTTCAATTCCAACGGGCGAATTTTATTCGCATCGCACCGCAAATTCAATGGGACCGCGAGCGCAAACATTGCGGGTGTCGGGACGGACTAAACGGCTCGTTACGTTCACGAAAAATTACCGAAACGCGTTAATTCCGTTCCCCGCGGGACCGGATAATGAGCAGAAGTGCGTTTATCGAGGCTCTGCCGGTCGAATTTCGTTCGGTCCACTTGACCGTTTTGGCTATCGCGAAAATAAATTCTTCTAGTGGATTTTCCGAGGCATTTTTCCAACCGACGTTAATTTAGACCGAAGGCGATCGTCAAAGCCGCGAAAATACTCGTCGAGGAAACTTCAATTTCCAATATCCCCATCGAGGGCGTGAAAGCTACGCGAATACTCAGTCAGAAGGCTCGTTCGTTCGGCCTTCAATATCCTTTCCGTTCCTGTGACAGAAGGGGGAGGCGTAGGGCGAGGGCGACGGCGAAGTTAACATCCGTTTCATCCGTAAATAGGTCTGAAAACGTTGGAAAGGAGGTTTCCCCGGATCCGAGGCGGGCTCTCGGAGTCGAGGCTTTTGAAATCCACGCAGCGGAAGGCCCGTCTGTTTGCACGGAGGCCCTCCATTCACGCCGTCTGCAGCGAATCAATATTGATACGGACTTTATATGTGGAACGCGGGTTCTGTACACGCCGCACCGTTGGAATGCAATATTAATAGGACGCTCGAACAATACACTTGCTACCTGTGTACACGCTACGCGGCACCGATATTTGCTTAGGCGGCCTGGTTCGCGCTGTCATCGTCGTCATAGATAACGAGGTGTCACCGAGCAGACACGATTGTTCATAATTTCGAACGTGTCGCGTTCACGCTTCGTCCCCGTGCTGTCGAGATGCGTTTCTATAGGTCAAGGGTGACCGTACAAATAGATCAAATAGATCGGTAAAAAATTTCTTACGTTATTCTCACCACTGTACTAACCAGTAGAAGACGAAGGCCAAGAAATAAAGGAAAAGTAGAGGAACGATAACTATAGCTGTCCTTTACGCGAGATAAAGAAGTTGACGTACGAAATATGCAAGGACGACCGTCGCAAAGTTAGGACTCGTTGGTAAATTAGAAATTCTAACGAAGATTAAAACGAGACTCGTCCAGCTTCTCGACGCTGCTCAGGCCAGGGGAACCTGGCGTAAAGATCTATGCAAAACGGCACTTGGAACGAGCACGAAAGATACGCGGGCGTAAGGGTAGAAATGGCCGACCGTGCAGGTCGGCTCGCCGAAGTGTTCCCCAGAAGACTGCATCAACTTCTTTACTTACGTTGCGCTTCAACGGACCCATATTTCCGACCAAGCATAATGCTTCTCGACTTTAATACTTGGTGGACGAGCTCTGGGCACGCTTCGGCACGATCCGCTACGGGACGATCTTTGAAGCGTAATATATTCGTTAAGCACAGGTGAGATCTTTCACGTTTATGTAATTTTACTTTTTTTTTTATTTTTTTTATTTTTTTTAAGCCTTGCGATGCTTTTGTTTCTCCTCACAAAAAACCACCCAAACCCAAACCCTGCCCGTGTCGTGATCGAGCGTCGCTGGTCCCCGCCATGGACGAAGAAAAAGTAAAACGGAGAAATCCATATGGACGACGAGGCGACGAAAAACACAGTTCACGTCGACACGTATGTACGATCCCGCTCCGCGGTATTTACCGATTCTACGTTTAACTGGATGTTTTCGGGGTTGGGAATAAAACCGAGAGCGGAAGGAGGGTGGAACGCGAGGGATGGTCTGGGCAAAAACGTCGAAATATGGCGGGTACCGCGGAGGCAGCCGTATAATTTCCGACTCAGCGCGGCTCGCCGAATTCTCGTCAACGTTTCATTCGCTGGCTCTCCACCCTCGCTCGCCCACGTACACGTGCACACGTGTGCAGACCTGTTCTCACCCCTTTTCGGACGCAGTTTGTCTGTATTAATGCGCGACAACGGTCGACGCTGAAAAACGCGCGAAAAGGAGCGACAGCCATCTTTAATACAGAAAAATAATTTCACCGGTTAACCGCGCTAAAATGTAAAGTCCATTGTTTCGAATCTATGTAATGGTACTCCTCTACTTTTTATCATTTTGATAAAAATTTTTACTAGATGCTTTCCGTCTCTTTTTCCCCATTTTCATGAAACGACGAAGGGCTTTTAAGTTTCAGGAAATGGTATCGACGCCGGAAGCGCGGCTAGAGCGCTTTTAATTTTTTTACGAGGTCGTTACTCGTTAATGCCCTTTGAAGAGGCATTAGAGAGGGCGACCATCCGCGATACGCGGATAGCGAGGCTCGCGACTAACTCGCTTCGCTATCTTCCTCCTCTGCCTTCTACGGTTCAACTATTTCCGTGGCGCGACCGTGAACGTGGAATGTAGGCCCTTGTCACGCGACGAAAGGTCAACTCTCGGAGCACGTGAGCAATTTCCAGGAAACCCGCGTACGTGGGGTTCGCATTCGGGAGTATCGATCGACCGCGAACTCGCGAGATTTTTCGATGATTCTCGCATTTCCGAATTTATTCGACGATGCCCAGGCCCGAGGATATATCTTACGATTACGTCTGAAAAGTCGCAGACGATCCGCGAGAATCGCTATTCTAGCGACGATAACGGCGAAACAGATCGAGTAAGACTCTGCCAACCACTGGGTTCTTCTTCCAAGAATCAGCGGGAACTCAGGCCTCGCCCCTTTCTCGTTACGCTGGTGTTCCGCTCTAACGAATCGCGCGAACTTGGAGTCGTGGCTCGCCTCTAACCGAGCAGTTGTAGAATCAGCTGACGCGACGGTGAGAGGCGGCCGTGGGGCTCCTTATCGCTTTCGTATCGCGCCTCCGTGCCGAACCCCGTTACGCGTTCGCTTGCATCATTCTCGGATCGTTGTCCTGATTGACGTAACGTTTGTTTACAACGCGGCTAGCTCGCGGCAAGATTCGTATTCGACGATTATCAGCGCACGCGAAACTATTTTTGTTGCGCGCTTACAGTGCTGGCGGTTCTTCGCGTCGATGCACGCTCGGGGAAACAGCTTTCGTGGCGTTAAACGATAAAATAACAAAGACTGCATACTCGCACGCACTAGGAAATGCATACATCTACCCATCTGTATAACCGAAGCGATCATGGCGATCATCCCTGTTTTTCGATGTTTCAGCTATCCTACCAATCCCTCGCATACCGAATTCACGCAACGATAGAGAAGACATCGAGAAGGTAACGAGTTAAGCGGTGCCCAGTGGAGCCTCCTCTCTTGGAAAGTGATTCAATTCCGTTTAAGAGACACGAGTAGGTTTTGAAGAAGAGAAGGAGACCGACCCCGTACTCTATACCGGCGGCTATGTGCCTTATCTAGGGTGGTCGCGTTAAATCGTGACGCGTGACTGTGCATACCGAAGACGCAAGTATGTACCCAAGCGGCGCTTGTCCTCCTCCCTCGTCGCGATTGACCCTACTGCGATTCGTTTGACGTACGTCGAGTGTCGGATAAAGCAGCCAAAGAAGGATATAAATCGTTCCTACTTGGAAAACACGTTCACCCTCGCGTTATTCTATATACGAAAAGGTCCGAAACGCGTATTTCTTATCTTTCGTTATGCAAGCGTGCAAAGGTTGATCGAAATTGCAAATACGCGTGAGACGAGATACTTCGGGGATGTTTCTTGTCACAGTCGGAAATTCAAGAATCGCGTGTGGGTAGGATGAATTTTCCGCAGGAAGAGCTGGCGATTCGAGGCAAACGACTCGTTTCACGGAAGCCCTCCGTTCGATCGTCGAACACGGGTAACGTGGAAAACAGAATGGGTTATCGAGCAGCGGCCGTTTCGCTGGCGGCACGGAACGGGATCGCTTATTGGTTTAGTCACGGATCGTTTGACGCGATTGGTCCCCGCGGACTCGCCGGAAAATATGGGTCGAGACGCCCGTAGACGAGCCATCTCGTCGGCTGCCTTTTCCAGTGCACCGTGCAACGCCCAACGCAATTTCCTGGATAACCTAAACGCCATCGCGTCCATTTCAAAGTCTCTCTGCCAACGATTCGGTGGAACGAGAGTTTCGACGTTTAACAGAACGACGAAACTCGAGCAAATTTTGTTGCGCGACCAAGTCGAATAGGGCAAAGGTTAGATATTCGATTGCATTTTGAAACGATCATCAAACGACGTATAATAAAGTAGCGCGAACGACGACGCGTTTGGACTCGTTTCGCGGACAAAATAAACCAAAGCGACGAGGACTGGACGCTATACGAAGAGCAAGGTAAATAGACTCACCTTTTCGCGAAGCATGTCTCGTACCCTGGTGGCCTGGCTTCTGCTTCTGTGAAGCTCGAGTTGTAGCTCGAGACACCTCTCCTGCCAATTAAGCTCCTCGACGGCGGTCGAGTATCCATCGAAGCTCTTGGACGCGCTGTAAGCGGGCCTGTTCTCGAGCTTCTCTTTCTTCGCGTCCGAGCTAGCCGCGGGAGTCCTCTGCTCCGCGAACAGCCGTCCCTCGGTGAACATCCTGGACCCTGGGAGTTCGGGTTGCTTCCCGGAGAACGAGTAAGCGCGGTCCGAGTGTTGATGTCCCGAGCGTGGCGAGGGTCCTGGATCGAAATTTGACCTGGTTCTGGTCAACGCGGCTAAATCCTTGGCGTCGTAGCAACCTGCCGTCCCATCCAAGTCGGTTTGGCCGGCGAAGGTCCTCTGCTTGTCGGCGTATTCCACGTGGCCGCTGGATTCGGACGTAAAGTCGTAGGGGCTGCACTTGGGCTTGGTCTCCCTGAGCTCGACGTAGCCAGCGCTCCTGGCAGTTTCCGCGAACCCTTTGGTTTCTTTCTGGAACAGCAGATTCGGTACGTTCACGTACGGGGAATCCCTGGTGTGCACGGGCAGCGGCAAACTGGACGAGGTCGGCTGGTGGGCGACGTTTGCGTTGTTGTTGGCATGTCTGGGTCGCGGCGGCGGGGCTGGAGCCTGGCGTAGCTGACGCGGCCAGAGTCGAGGACTCTCCGGCCCGCTGGACTGTCCTCGACTCGACTCTGGTCCAGGCTGCCTGCGCGAGGAGTCAGCTGCTCCTTGGACCATCCCCGAAGCCTCATGGCCGCGAACGCCCAATCTGGGGCTGCAGGGGGCAGAGTTCGAGCCAAAATCCGTGGCTAGCCGCGCGATCGGATCGAGGATCTGCGAGAGACGGCGCGCAGGAGAGCCCCGCACCTCCTCCATCGTGGCTCGGCTCGCTGGGTTGTCTGCGTGTGTCGTCCTCGGTGGTGCTCGACGCCGCGGGCCTCAGTGCATCGCTCGGCGGCGTGGCTGATCCCTCGCGTTGCCTCCTTGCCTCGAGGGATCACGTTGAAACGCGCGGAACGTACGTCGCGGCCATCTCAGGGCGATCACGATCTCACGCGCTGCTGCGGGCATCGTTGCTCACATCCTCGCGGCGAAACGGTGACCTGCAACACCAGACCCTATGGTTACGTTACTATGAATCGCTTAATCGCGCTCGTCGTTGAAAATACTCGAGACGGTACGCAAGAGACTAGACTCGAACGGGGAACTCTGGTGGGAACCTACCTCGACGAATCGAAATGTTAAGTCAAAAATCGTTCGGAAAGGTGTCCGAGAACCGTTTCGAACAGAACGCTCGACAACGCGTGACCGATGTCGAAGATGCTTTGATCGCCGAATCGTGTGACGCCTCGAGGCCACTTCCACGACTACGAGTGACGTCATCAACTACCCCCACCCTCCTCTTTTGACGCCGTTGTGGGCGGGATTTATTTTACGAGGCCTCGATGGAACAGCCAACTGATTTGGCGCTGAGAATACCAGGACATGCCAATAGCGAATATTCAATTTTAGGTTAACGCTTTTACTCTTTCGCTGTCTAGACCGATAGTCTTTCCCCAAGGTGCCCCGCGTAAATGAAACAGCCAAGTTCGGTGTTGCTCGGCTTCGTGATCAGAAGTCACGCTCACCACTGTTTACGTTTTTTCAGCTCGAGCACTGTTTACGTTTTGTCAGCTCGAGCACTGTTTACGTTTTTTCAGCTCGAGCACTGTGTACCCAGCTCGCTGTTGTCTTTCGAGCAGCTCGTTTCAGTTCAACCGATTCAAACAAAAATTCTCTATCCGTGCTTCGCGTATCGATACTTGCTCTCTCAACTTTCGAACACATTGCGAGACGATACTTTATACTACGTGAAACGGATACAGCGACTTTCTCGAAGCCCCAACGTGGATTCCTGCCCGTTATCAAGCTACCTGTTGGCTCCAGGACCGTACTCGCTACATTCAGACCCGTTTGCTTTTATTTTTCTCTCGCAGAAACTGCATCGTCTACGCCTATTTTTAACGTAAAATCTTCCCGTATAGTAGGGCATATTTCGTCGAGATGAAACTTCTTTGGTTACGCAAAATTCTCACAGGTGCGAAAAGGCTTTCTCGCGGCTCTAAAACGATGATTTACGACGGTATCGTCTTGCGTTTGCGTTTACGAGTCGCCATGTTCGTTCCACGAAGTTCGTCTCGGTTACAGTCATAGTTCGTACCGATTTAATCGCTCCTGACGAAGAAGCTTGGTCTCGGCGTTCCTAGGAAAACGGCGGCAACTTTCGCGGACTCGTTCGCGATCCACGCTGACGAGATTAGGCCAGGAAATGGAAGGCAGATATTAACTCGCGGCGAGTGTTTGCGCTACTAAATTGAAAGCTGTAACTCTTTGGGGTGTCTCTCGAAGCGACGCTCCACCTCCCAACCTCCCTCTTTCATTTCCTCGCGGTTCTTCGGCGTGACGAGGCACAGAAGAGGTGTAGAGAGGAGGAGGATCGAGAAGAACGAGAAAGCAACGCGGAGAGCCGCGGGAACGACAACGACGACGAGGAGGACGTCGACGACGAGCACGACGACGCAGGGCTACAAAGTTTATTTTAAGGTCGACACTAAAAGGGACTAAATGAAAAACCGGATGGAAGGGTGGGGGCCGTGTGACGTCCCGTTCTGCAATTACCGCGAGAGCGAGACGTCTGCCGCAAAGAGATGCTCGGTGAGCAGGAAGAAGGAACGTTACTCCGCGAACTACGAAATTGCGCTCTTCGGCTCGGTCCCTGGGTCGCCCAGCGCCCCTTTGACCACCAATTTCGTCGAGTGACGATGAACGATGGTCAAAGACGCGAGCGACATTGCTTTCTTAAAGGAGATTCCATTTCAATTGTCGAGTCACGGGCTATCTAGGGGATAAAAGCGACTCCTGACTTTTCGAGCTTCCGTAATAATAGTAATGCAGACGGCACTCGAGCGATAGGATCAGACGGATCGCGAGTCAAATAACAAACGACGGCAGAAGATTCTCCGGTTTGACGATGCGTGAGAACTCGTAATCAAAGTCTGTTCGCTTAAGATAATCAGTCGATTCACGGACTCGATACGGCGATGCCACGTAACGAACATACGTAAGCGGTCTCGGTACTCGCGGATTAGAAACATGACTCTTTAACAAAGTCGAGTTCTTTCAGTCCTTCTGAGACTAGTCGAAGCAGCGTTGAACTCGATGCTAACCTATCGTTAGTAGCGTTGGTAGTTTAATTACCAAAAGAAGACTCTTTGCTTCAAACAAACTCGACTCGCTAAACACGAAAACGTTCTACCAGGGCGCATAACAAAATCCTAGAGGTGACTTTAAATCGCTTAATTAATTACGACGATGGGTTGATTCGAAAAAGGAGCGGATGAGGTAAACGACGAGGCGGTGTCGTCAAAGAAGCGTTTTCATAGGGGTCAGGGTGCGAAGTTTTTTCTGGGTAGGAGAGAATAGAGAAATCTGCTTGCAGAGAAAACAGTAATTATACAAATTGGAGCGGCGCGACCGGAAGCCGAATCTTCGTCTAGAAATAACAGCGGGAGCTCGTTTCGGCGGAGTCGCGGACCCTTTGTGACTCCTCCAACATCTCTTCATCTGTTTCCACGCTCTTTCATACTCACTTTTTTCCTTTCTTTATTTTCTTATCGCAGAGCGAAGGTTTGGGCTAACAAGGGAACACTGTCTATCGACGAAACTTTGCAGAAATATTCGTCGGTTCGGCCAGAAAATTATGCTTCTCGACTTTAAAGAACAAATTCCCTGTTTTACATTTTTTTAAACTAGATATGGGAATTTCAAACTCGTCAAACTCCGAAGGAATCGCGGAGCTTCGAGCAAACCTGTCCGCCAATCCACTGGAACGGAAATATCCTTCCATTGGACGCGAACTGTCCCGCGAGTTCGTGCCTCGATGAACAAACGTTACGCAACATGCTCGTAATCGATAACGATCCTCTCGATGCCGGGCTCGCTCGTGTTACGTCGTTACGCCAGCGTAACGTGTATTTTTATCCTCCACGATTGACCAGCCGCCCGCGAAGGAACACGCCGATGGATTTCGCGTTTCGCGACGAGACCGAGAAATGAAATATTCCGCGATATTTACAACGAATCCCTTTCAAAGTGTCGCAAATTTTCTCTCTCGTAACGTCGCAAAGCGATCTTTACCGCTTGCTGAAACTACCGACTCGGTGGGACCAGCAGCTGTGACTTTGAAATAACGAGTTACTCCAGCCGACGATAGTTATCGAGTGATTCCGCGTTTGTTGCACCAAGTACAGCGGTATGGTGTACGTCTCTCTCTAAATGTCGCAGTTCGGTCTCGAGTCAGTGGCACTTGGAAAGAATTCACTGTATCGATCCGAGACGCTTTCGCGAGCCGTGACGTTTTAATAAAGCAGCCATGCAATGCTCGTATTGCGCGCGTTTTATTATTACTGCACTGTAAATCTATCGGGGGCCGGTATATATCGACATGGGTTGATTTTATGCGGACTCTCGTCCCTTCACGCTCTCTCCACTCGTATTCTTCGTCTCTTTCGCGGCTTGCGCGTCTCCGGCATCGAGCAGTCGAACTCTCTCGCGTAATATCGCTCGGTTTACGAGCAAGCGATATCTTTTTCCGGGGCGGATACCGTGTACTTTTGGGATTGTCGTTTTCATGAAAGAAACGCCGCTCCTCGGACGTCGAGAGCACTGTCCTCTGAGGGACCCGGGCGCGAGGATATACGACCGCAATAACGGCGAGTTTCGTTTCGACGTATAAATCTGAATACCTACTCGAAATACCTAAATCTCCCCGATCAGATCCGACCTGCGACCGTTTCAACGTGTTTCGCACCCCTGTGCCCCCGGGAACATTAACCCACGACGCCAACTTTTCCAATCTGGACTACTCACGGAATATCTGGGTCTCCGCGCGACTCTCCGACCGTTTTTTCAATTCGCTTTTCATTTCTTACAACTTTGGAGTATTTTTCTCCTGCATTTTCTTGGAATTCGACGAATCCTCGCGAACCAGTCAAAATTTAAGGAAAGAGTGCTCAAAGGTAGCGTCGTCGACGCGAACACGGTCGGTCTATCGATCGTCGGGACTTGATTCTTAATCGTAATAAAATTACGTATTCATAGAAGGCCTGTTTGTTCTTCTTAGCTCGACTTCACCCTCGTTCTGTCGCGAGGTAGGCCTACGTGGAACGTCGCTCGCGTTCAGGCCACATGTACCTACGTAATACCCGGTTCCTATATAAAAGCGGCAGCTAGTGGTCCCGTAGAGTCCATGAATAAATTTCAAATTAACTTTCGAACGGTTTTCGCGTTATACGAGGCGCGACGGAGGTCCTCTTCAATCTGGCCGGCTCCTCCGAGAGGCAGTCGTTATAATTCGAAGGGCTCCATCCCCGAAGAGTTCCAGAAAAGAAACGTAAACGAAAAGAACGGATAGACGAATACGTATCGTGTAAAGGGATCATTTTTCGAGAATTTTTCGTCGAGCTTGCATCCCTGTGGCTTGTGAAAAGTTAACTCGGACCGCTTTCAAATTAATCGGAACCAATTTACAGAGAGAATCATCAATAACTCGGCCTCCAAATTAACCGACCTTTCTTCCCGCTGTACCATCATAAATCACGGGTATTCAAACTCCATCTACCTTTAACAAGCCACCACCGAGCCCACAATTATCCGATTCTTCTCGCATTAAAGCAGAGCCGCGCTAAGATAGCATTATGCGCATCTTTCTAACGTACCTTTTCATTCTTTATATTTACTTATTCTCGCACCGAAAAGAAACTTTGTTACTTTGAACTGCGTAAAGTTTTAAAAAAAAAGTAACAGTTTCAAAAGAACAGTCGCAGTCGACGAAGCGTTAATCGAGCGCGTCGCACGCTCCATCGATTTCTCCGGGCTTTTCCTCGAAACCGACGTCTAGCAGGAAAATTCATTCCACGATTCAGCCTCATTTTTCGTTGAAAAATCACCTTGTCTCGGGCTAGACGCGACTATCACCGCGTATACGTATCGACACGGCTCGCGTCTAACGCTCTTCGCCCTGATCCTCCACCGCTCACCCCCGTGTTTCTCCCCTTTTTTCCGCGAGACGGCCTCGTCACATCTCTCCCCCGTCCCCGTTATGTATTATTTATGGCTCGATAGATCCCCGCAGAACGAATCCGATTCTTCGACCCGAGCGGACACCCTGTACGTCGGGGTAATTTATTCGACACCCTGTATGTAAAAAGGTGGGCTGGCGTCGGTGGCTTCGAATTCCACGGAAAACGAAGCTGCTCTGTCCTCGACGAGCGAAAAGAGCTCTCACGGTTCTACACCCCCCTATAAATCTCTCTTTCAAACTAGCAACCAGCAGTCGCTACGTCGCTCGCGTCTAGTTGTTATTGCTTCGAATCTCCTTTTAAATTGAACATTCTTTTTCCATTCGGACGGCCCTCGGAGAGTTTAGAACTGAGAAATACGTCGCTAAATTGTCGTTTGCATTAGCCATTGATACTCGTCGGGGTGCTACAACTAGCCCTCGGCAGAATTATCATCGAGCGGAGTGCATGCATAACGAACCGTCAAATTTGAATGACTACCTGCGCCGAGAACGCAAAGGAACGATTTTTCAAGACAAAGATGGTGCGTCGCGGGAGGCCTGGCATTCCTTCCCAGTCAAAGATATTTCTATTTCTCATTCTAGCCGTCGGTCGTGTTGCTTCCCGTGCAATTTCTCCGTGGGGCCGAGCAGCGACTAGCCGTTCGCGTACAAGTAGGAAAATAAAGGACGATGTCTCGCGTGGTGTCGCGTGCGAAGGAACTATCCCGCGGATACGTGACGCGAATACATCAGGGATGCTAATTGCGGATAGAAAGGGCATGCACGGAACCCCCGACGCGGAAATGCACGGGAAAGTGTCTGTCCAGCTTGCCCACGGGGACGAAACTTCTCGACGAACAAAACTTCCGCCAATGAACCCTTTCGATCGACCGATGGTAATTACAACTTTTCCTCGCCGTTCCCTACTAGGCAAAAAACAATGGCGGGAAAGCGTGCGACGCGTTCAAACGTTTTGCTTGGGAAGAGATTCGAAAAAAGTTGGAAAATATGTATGAAAAATTTGCAATTTTACAACTCTCGAGACGTGGCGACGAAAGAATATAAAAAAAGAAATCGTTAATCCGAGTTTGTTGTTCGCACGGCTACCCTGCGTTATCGAAAGTTGACGCTTTCGCTCCAGCCTGCTGCTTTGCGTTGGTAAAGAGGACCAAAAGGCCAGAGGCAATGTTTGCCAGATTGCTATCACCGCGACCCGTTTTTATGGCATACAGATCGTCGTGACCCTAACGTTTCACGGGTCTCGCTACGAGCCTTTAGCGTGCCCGAATATATCTCGTAATAATCGGGCCGATATTGCGGGAAATATCGGTTTGGGAAAATGGTTCAGCGTGGCAATGTAAAACGCGGGGGATATATTCCTCCCGCGCTCTCGACTTTGGGAAACGTCGTCGGAGACCCGAAGAGTTTTACGAGCGGCGAAGAAAGGGGGACTTGTATGGAAATCGTGTAATGGGAGATAAAAATAGAAGTACGGTGCGAGATGGTTAGAACGAGAGGTGAAGAGGAGAGGCCAATCGCAACTAGGAGAATGGAAAGAGAAAGGAAACACGGTCGAAGGAACGAACAAGCGAGCGAGCGAAGGTGAGTGAAAGTGACCAACCAACGGTAAATGAATTATAGCACATAAATTAAACCCTGTTAATTAAAGTCAAAGCGAATAAATATTGATAGGCGTTGCATAGGGCGATAAGTAAAAATTAATTAGCCAAGTAAGAATGCCGATGAATTTGTACTCGATTTTTATTGTTAGTAGGGTGAACTTTCTTAAAAACGAGACCGAGAGAAATTGGACGAAATTCAAAAACGTTTGTTTCTGTGTTGCGAAATTAAATCGGTCACGAAGGGGACCCTGATTCGAGACCCTGACACCCCAATTGTTCGTACCGTTTTTCAAATGGACACGGGCCAGATCATGACCGAAACGCAGCAACCACGTCATCGATATACCTTTATACTGGTTTGCTCGTTAGAGTGATTTGTCACTGGCGACAGACTCGCTTATCGAGATTCCAAAATTGGCAAGAACCCGCCACTGGAACGTTCTCTATCCTTGACTCGCACAAAAGTCGAACAAGAGCGTGAGTCATAAGGAGACGCGCAATGTTTACTTCCGAGCTGGCTCGCAAGGACACAATGCTAAACGGTCGGTCGTAAACAGTTTCGGAAAGCGCTGTGACATTGCATGGATATAGTCGTCAGGCTTCTCCTTCTCGAATTTAAGTTCAACGTAAACAGAGATACCGACCTATTTACGTAAGTGAAGTATTCTTATCGCGGTAAGCAAATTTGCAATTTCGACTAAACTATGCGAAAATAACCGAAGGAGACTAAATAAACTAGTTGGATAATTCGTGTCTTTTATTTATACAGCGTGAAAATGACTTGAAATAAAAAAAAACTGATCCTCGGTTACAGCCAGCGTAATCGCCGTAACGTTGATACTCCTCAGCTTTCCTTCCTGCAATTTCAATCACGAACGGATGCACAAAACTCTAACAAGCTCGGAATCAAATCAAGTTAAATGATAAGAACAATTACAGAATTGAGAATCTCGCCATCGAAACAACCGAGCGCTATTAAGGGTCGTTAATAACCATTACGAAACCACTCGAGCATTTCCGGTGCAGGTAAAGAAGGATAGTAATAATTCGAAACCATTAGACCTACATAAGTCGATTAGACGATGTCGCGAACAATGGACACCAGCGTTCCTCCATGCTTTAAGAGAAGCAAAGACACGGATATCGAGTTTCGGATTTTGCAACGAAATTAACTATAAAATTCAATTACCAAGTTATAATATTGTCCTAAATAAAAGGTCGTGCAATCGAAAGGTCGGATTTCTAAGAATTTCTATCGATCTCGGTGTTCGTTGACCGAAAATTTGTTCCCCTTTCACACGCCAACGAGATCGAATTTCAACGGCGCGAGCTAACCTAAGCATCCAGACAAAAATCCCGACCACGATTTCTTATATTCACGTCGTGAATCATCCCTTGGAATTCGAACACGTGTCCCAAGATGTATGTCACGTATGTGGCATAACCCATGCACCGAACTCCGATTCGAATCGTCTATGCAAGTCCGCCGCAATGGACGTAGTCGCTTTTTGCTATTTCCCAAAGATGTCTCGCGCACGCAATCCCCATATCATCGAATCGTTCGCTCTTAAGCCTTTTCTCTCATTGTAGATTGTAAGAGCAAACGATCCCTGTATCGTTATGCGATTATATACGATGAATTATGTTCAGGATGGAAGGAAAAGCTCGAAAGGAATTATTTGCTAAACTTGATACGAACGCAAATACGAAAACGTACAAGTATAGCAAATATATTACGGAGGAAAAGATACTCACCTTGAGAGGTTAGATGTCACAACTCGCAGAGTATTAGAGATTTCTTCGAAAGCGCAGACGTGATGATATTTCGGGTTTCTTCGACTGGCATGCACAATCACATAAAAAAAAACACACATAGGAGAAAGAAACAGCTTCGAACATAGACTCGCTATGTTCTCTGAAGTAGAGAAGGTTCAACGACCAGAGATAAAACGCACACCAGCGTACCCTCGTAAAATCGGAAACCAGCCCTGCCGTAGTTCGAAAGCCAACCGGAAGGCGGAAAGCGAAGCACAGAGGTTTCTAAGCTCGATATGGTGGCTGAATCACGAACGGCCATCGACAAGGGAAAATTAACGCGTTGGATTGCCGCCGACTCCAAACTGACAACGGAACGTCCCGTGTAACCGACTAGCGTTGTGCGCGTACCCGGATGCGCACGCGGCCGAAAACACAGTTTCTCGAGACATCGAATCGCGACACTCGCAAAAAACGCGGGAAACGATTATTGCCGACCGAAAATGGCGGGAAACGCTGATTACCTACCGAAAATTACGGTAAATTTACCGATCGAAATGAATCGTGATTCGTGAAAAGAATGTTCTTTTTAGTGTTCGGAGCGTGGTCAGGGGTTCTTAAAGCTATCGTAGAGGTTGGAAAGTGAAAACGATCGTTCGATCGGCATTCCTCCGTTTGTGTGAGACGTAACAATCGAGAAACGATTATTTTGTTTAACGAACACGTTCCCGACGTGACGCAACGTACGAGGTACGAGGCGTGATTTATGTAAATCGTCGTGTCATGCGTAATTCCGGATTTTGTTGTTTTCATATTTTTATCGGATTCGAGGAGCAGTTACACCGTCAATTACAGTCGTTAAACATTGTTTTGTTATAATGTAATGGACGCCGCTCACGGAGCGCGCCCGCAGGCGAGCACACGGGTTGCATTTTACATAAATTACGTATATAGTTGTGTCTGGTTCGCGTGGTTGCTCGGCGTTATTGTCAAAATAATACGAGAGCAGGTTGCTGGCTGCGGGCTTGATAAAACAAATAGACCCGCGACACGTGAGTTGTATATTCGACCTTTCGCTGAACTGAACGGAGACAATTGTTTCCCGCGATCACGGAATCAAAACAAAACAAAACAAAACAAAACAAAACAAAACAAAACAAAACAAAACAAAACAAGAAAAAAAGAACGATACGAGAATAAAGTAGGAATCCGTCAAATATTTTTCTGCATTCAGGGGGTTCAACCAAAGGTTAAATTTGTGGAACGCTTTTTCGTGGAGGAACGGAATAAATAACAAAGGGTTCGTGTGTTAGTTTCACGTAACAACGTGCAAAATATTACAGTACGCGTTCCGGTTTGTTGGTAAATAACTCTATTTGTATGCGCTTGGTCGTTGCGTATTTTATGACGTCATACAATCTGTTAAAGTTGGCACCGTTGATAAATGTATTTTGTTGTGTACATATGTACACGTATACGTATAACGTTTCGTATGAACTGTTACGAATTAGAATAAAAGAAGGTAAGTGAAACTGGACTAGTAAGACGGAACGAGTTAGTATGAGCTAGAATTTGAAAACAGTTTCTGATAGTTTAACCATTTTTAACACAGAAAATGCAAATAATACGAATAGTTTTTACTATTACTTGGATTTTCTTGGATCTCGAAGAATCATTGTATCGTGAAATTATAGATTACATTTTTATGCGAATTATACGTCTGACATAAAATTGAATTTTCCAAAATTAATGGTTACCATGTTCTGAAAAGAACGGAACCCCGTAATTGAAGCTCATCCGTTGACAAGACGCGACGGGTTGGTTTCTATGGAAACGCTTCGAGTGCGTTTCGCAGGGAGTTAATACGCGTAATTTTGTAGGAAGCGAACATATAGCTCCTCTGGCGAAGAAAGACAAAAAAAACGAACGAGAAGAAAGAATGCAAATGGTAGACCGTACCAAATGTGCCGTCGTTTCTCTTATCGTCATTTATTAAAAGCCCCCGGTAAGCGGAACAATGCAAATGATCTCGTTATCAGAGTACTAATTTTCGTGTCCCACGAGGTAAAGCGAACCAAGACCCTCGTATCACAGACGACAGGATGTAACGGGTCGTCAACTTGACATTGAGAAATTCGAGCGATTACGAAAAAGAGTCCCCGTGCGTATCAGGGCAAAAAGGCATCGGACTACTTATGGTAATTTAAAACGAGTTCGAGCCGACGGAAAATATGTCGTGGCGCGTTTACTACCGGTGTGCCTAAGGCGTGGACAAAAGATGAATTTGAGACCGATGACCTTTCTCCTCGTGGAGAAAGACCGAACGAGAGTGAAGAAGAAGAAGGAGGAGGAACGACCGTAGAGGAAGAGACAGGTCAAGAAAGATCATTCGAGAAGGCTTCGGTTAGTTGATCAAGCGTGAAGGCTATTTAACATTCCTGTGTTTAAGAAAGGACGCACTTACTTTAGGAATCGCAGATGTTCAACGGGGACTGGCAGTGACTAGTTTTCAAACTTGTTCTCGCCTGCTCTCGCTTGATCTTTCCGTTTCGCGCTCCTTGTCTGGTTCTCCGGGCCTCTCCTTTCTCTCCGGTGTGTCTTTTTTGCGTGAAAACCTACCCGAAAGAGGCTGTCGAGTCCCTGCATCGGTGTTCAGCACCGAAGGGTTCATCCCACCACGGAAATATTCTGATCGAGGGATGACAGTTTGCACAACAAGTAGGTCATAAGCGGTACGATTCGCGCAATGAATGACAGGATACGCGGGGAACGATTTAACACTTGGATTCGAAAGGGAAACGGGGTGCACGGAACGCGATCACGCGTGTTTACGTCGGCGGAACTCACCTCGGTTCGACGGTGACTGCGGTAACGGCTCGTAACGATTTGAAACGAGCGCACTGAGTCCACTCCATGCCTGGTGCACGCACGGCCACAGTCTTCTCTGCTGGCTTTTTCCCTCGATTTTAATCTGCTCGGGCACTCGTGGACATACTGGCTCTCGTTCAACGCGGATAAAGATCGTCGGCGCACACTAATACTCGATGGTCACCACGCAGAGGCGCGAAAAACGCGAAAATCCGACGGATCCGCGGTATAATGTCACGAAACACGTACCGAGTCGGCGAACGTCGAGCCGCGACAGTGGCGACTACCCGCGCCGAGTGGATGCACCACGGAATAATGATAGATACAGAAGTTTCACTCGACGACCGCGCCATTGTTACTTCACTCCCAGAGGGCACGCGACTTCTCCAAACACTCTCCAGCGGGATATTTGACTCTTGATCATTCCTACTAGAAACACTCGATTCCTATAAACCGTAACGAAATCGATTTTAAGTTACATCTGTATATTTATACCGAAGGTATAAAAGAGTACTGCCTCGAAGTGAAATTTCCTAGTCACGGAACATTTCAGGAAATTGCTTCAACAAATCAACGCTTGAAATCAACGCTTAACTCACACTTCGCGTACACAGGGGCTAATTTTATTAGTGCGCTCTAACAAACAAATAACTAAGAGGTTAAATCGGAGAATAAATATCAGTGGTCTTATAACATTGAATTTTTTTTTCTTGTATTACAATGTATCCGAACGATACGAATTACACAGAATAATCCTAGATTAAACATTGTTATAATATATCCTTGAACTCTCTGTACGCTCGAACTCGTAATAATTTATTTTTATATGTCGGATCTAAAATGTCGTCAAGTCTATTTTCAACGGTAGGAACATAACATTCATATTTGTTTACGAAAGTCTTAAAAGAAATTGATTTTGAAATCTCAACGTTCAAGCGAGAATTTATCCACTCTACAATGTCATCCGATAAAACATTATCCACATAGTCGCTCATGTGTTCCATTAAAAATTTAGCACAAATTCTAGATGTCTCCACTGGTTCATAGAAATCGTAGTTTGTACACTTATTAAACACCTGACACAAAAAATGATGTGTTATATAGCATTACATTTTTGGAATACAATTTACTTACATCCGTTTCATCCATTTCATAGTTTGTGTCATCCAATAGTGAAATGCCCCAATAAAAAACCACTATGCAAAAGAGTTCAGGATCTTTTTCATGTATAAATTCATAGAACTTTGCAAGAAGCAAATGCAAATATGAAAACTCATTGGACAGTGGACAATGTATCGGAATGTACTGAAGTAACTTAAACGCCTCGTGTCGGACTTGAGAATTATTGTCCACCAGTAATTGTAATATCGTCGTCCACCACTGAATCTGTACATCTGTAACGACATATATACTTAATATGTTGCGTATGTACGTAGTATATACCAATATTAAAACATTTTCCACGTACAACGATACTCGTCACGTTTGCAACATGCCAAGAAAAGGTCTTGCATTATTTGAAGAACAGATGCTCTAAAATCTGCATTTAAAGATGCGATCCAGAAATTATCGCAAAAGTTATCGTAGACGTCGTTAATACATTCGAGATTAATTTCTTCTGCAGCCTTGAAAAAGAAAATGTATGTTTAAAAATTCTAAGGAACAAAAGAAAAATTTAAAACTTACTTACATCGTTAAAAGAAGCTAGAGTTACATATGATTTCCCCAGTAATCTCAAATACGTATCTCTCTCACAGTAGCTGTCTTTATTATCGTTTAATCGTACTTCGTTCACCACAAATTTACAGATATCGATTGTTTTCATACATCCAGAATCAAACTGATTGCGATGTATTAAGCAGTTGTACAAGAAATTAAACATTGCATCTTGCAACTCCGGATTATATCGAGCGAGATCTTGTATCGAAATAAAAATTATTTCGACAGCATAATTTAACAATTGCATTGATACATCGTTGTATGTTATTTCATCAATAATATCCATGAAAGTTGACCATGCAGTAATTTGTGTTTCCAAATCTCTTAAACCATCTAGGTACACTCTAATTGGAATACACGGTCGAATCAGTGACGTTTCTCTTGTTATAAATCGTAGAAATATAATAACGGACAATTTATATTCTTCTCGCGCAGGTCCTTGTTTTAATTTGTCATTTTCCACTAAATGAGATGCAAGCACGTAGAACATTGAAGCATGCTGCTTCATATACGTTTCGTCCACTTTACACACTTCATTACAAATATTTATATAAACTGCAGCCAATAAAAAACATGGAGGGTTAGAATTTACACGTTCCAAATTTTCTAAGATCCAAGATGTTCTTTTCAAAAATCTGTCCCAATCTACATTAAACGATTGACATTGTTCGAGATTAAAGCGTTTCAATACTTCATAAATCTAAAAAGTTATCAACAAGAAATTTTTTTTTAATTTTCCGACTATTTAAGGAGCTATAATGTATTCGTATCGCATTCCACACACCTGTAGCATGTAACCATGCATTAAATTTAGAGATGGATGTGTTTTCTCTGCGGATATTACATTTTCAATTAATCGTATCAGAACACTCCCCGCGGATTGTTCCGTCAGTAATGCTACAAGTGCTCTTGCTGCTAATTTACGTGTTTCGTACACTTTGCTTTTAGCACATTGCATAACTAAAGTAATAAGATCATCGATCTGAAATACATGTACTGTACTATTAAACTAAACAAATACTAAATGTCTCATCATTAAGTACCTGGCACTGAATATCATTGAGCTCAGAACTCTGACTATAATATAATCGTGATAATAGTAATAGAATCGACTGCACATTGGATTTGATGATGGAATCATTCACTGTTACAAATGTTTGCAACTCATTTGTAATAAAGGACAACAAGCGGGGGTACTTTTCAAAAAATAATTTGTAATTCATTTTGTTGTCAGTCGTCAGATTGATATGATCCTTCGTTCTTTGAACGCCAAAGATTCTAATAATAAGGGCACTGAAAAGTAATGTTGCTGCATTTCGTTCCTGAAAAAATGTATATTATTTATTTCATTTATTACACCGGAGTACAAAATTATTAGTATTCTCTTACCGTCCACGTTAAGGCGTCGTAACTCTTAAACGCCGCTATTAAACCATCCTCTACATAATTATTTACTATTTCTGCAAGTTGAGAATGTCTAAATATTGCTCTTAGAATATTCAAAGCGTGAGTCTTGATTTCTGTGACTTGAATACTATTCTTGTTTATGCAATGATCATTATTAAATCGTAAGGATTCGAATGTATTCTCATATTCCAAAAATGCCGAATCTCTGTACATTAATTCCTTAATCTCCTTCCATAGATTTATATTTTGTAATTCTGTAAAGCCTAACAAAATTTTCATTACAGAGTCAAAAATAGTAGTTTTTGTATCTTTATGTTGTCGAGGTTCTGTAGATAGTATAGCCTGTTAAGTAAAATATTATGATTGATCTTTACAACTCAAATTTATATAAGTATAGATACCAAATTAAAATAGAGTTCGTTTTTGCTTACCTGTATCATAAACGGTACACCGGCGCTTCTTCGGGTTGCACACAATTTTGAATTCTCTTCTTTCATTCCTGAAATTGCATTCAAAATTTGATGCAACCACATTTTTGGCAATTGATTCAAACTTTCGTTATTCAACCGCCAAAGACGAGTGCACAGTTGACTAAAACCTACATGTGCCTGTTCAAATGCGCCTCTATGCTTTGTTTCGGTAAGCAAGGTAACCAAATGTTCTCCTATTTTGATAATCTATAAAAACGATAACCAAACTCATTCACTCTTAAGAAAACGTCTCTATTTTCTGTATCTTGGATATAAAGCATGAAATTTTACTTGCTCTTTGTTTAAAAGTCCTAAAGAAGAATCTTCTTCGCATATTGGTGCTTTAGTAGCAAGAAAGCCAAACAATAAACTAACTTCTTTCACAGTACGCCACGAACATAGGAGTACCATTTGTGGAGTTACCACTTGTTTTTCAGATGATGAACCACATAATGCGCGAACAGTTTGTAAATTTAGGTCCATTGGTAAATGCCCTTCAGGTGAAGAATTATTAACTATCAAAGAAACTACACAACTAAATTCAAAACACACACATATTAATTCTGATATGGTATCCTTCCACAAAGCTTTATTTTCTACTTTTTTTAAATCACACTCATGTAACAAACTTCTAATACAAAACAGATAGCCATACAAAGAATGTTTAGTAACCGTCATTACTATGTTTTCTTTTGCAAGAATCAAGGATTTCTGAAAAATAGAACATGTGACAATTTTTATGTAATAAATATGTAAAATATAACAGCATCCATAAATACCTTTAATGTGTTTAACAGAATTAATATTAGTTCTAGTATTATTGCTTCTACTTTATTGTCAGACTGTTTCATTAAATCCAATGGAATATCAAGTACATTCTGTATAACAGGTGACAACATGCTGATTTTCAACATATATGCAGCTGTTATACTATCAATAGGCCTGATACTGTTACCTAATTGAATAGCAACCATAATAATATTATGCGTATTATTTTCATCATCTAATTGTAACAATTTTGGATCTACTGACTTCATTAATTTAAAAGCCATTTCTTTATTGGCTTCATATGTGTCCAACAACAATAAGTCAAACAAAGCTTTTGTTTGTTGGGTCTTCCAGGTAATATGTTTGTATTCTTCATCTAATAAATTTGTCATCAAAAGCAAAATTTGTAGAGATGATCGTCTTCTGCAATATGTAGCATCAGGACTGCATATGCACATATTATGCAGAGATTGAAATGTATTGTGGTACATGTTTATATTCCTTTCAAGTTCGTAAGATATTTTATAAGATTGGTCTAGCACTTCTTGCTTTATTTCTAATGGGTTGCAATTTTTTTGATTATGATTTCTCATTTTTTCTTCTTGAATACACTGTCGTCTCATGACAACTAAGCTGTCCTTCATACGTTTTAAAGCCTACAAAAATTACAGTTTGCGATTGAGTAATCCTAATTACATTCTTCACAAATCTTACCTTTTTTATTCCAGGCACAAATTCTAATTTCTCCTTAAAATTAACACGTAAAAATAAGATAATTAGATCGAGTTCTCTAGACGTGAAACGTAAAGTACTTTTCTTCGATTCTACTATGAGCGTAAGAGTATCCAATTTAATCTAAAATAAAAATAGACGGTGATATAAAACCGTGATTTCTGAATTATTTATAAATTTATTTATAAATTCATATACTTCTTCGTCATGGTGTTGCACATAACGTTCCAAAGAATCGTAAGTAATAGAATCCCGCCAAAAATGATCATCTGTCGGTTTTTCGTCCGTGTCTAATTCTCCGCTGCGTTTTAATGCTAACAACTCTTTCAGTTGCTGTTTTATTTCTCTCTGTGTAAACATTTTATTGTGTCTATTCAACTAATTCAAGCTAAGCCATAACATAACACGTGTACATCGTTTGGTTAAGCACGCACAATTATATACAAGTCGTAAGATATAGTTGTGTAAAATAAATCAACATCATAGGGAAAAGTAGTATCGAACAAATCAAGAAGAAGCATCAATATCAATTATATATTTTTCGTTGAGATTTTATCAACAGTTTTGTTCTCAACAACAAGCCTTATACATACTCCTAATATTTCACTTTCTTTATAATTAATTTAAAATAAAATTAAATAGTAAGTATAGGAATAAGTATAGGAATTAATAAAATAGTCAGAGCATGTGTGATTATGTTATTTTATCATTTTTGAGAATAGTTTTTCACACATGAATTATTATCGAGCCTTTAGTTATGGCGCCATTTAGCAGCAACAGGGTGAACTATTTTCATTACAAACTTGGACATTTTCCCACCGATGGCGCCACTGGTATTAAAATCAGTATTAGTATAGTTCAGTGCTGTAACCGCCTGTGGTATTATCGTCCGTGATTTTGGTAACCATTTGCAGAGCGTTAGAATAGTAAGACCAACGTAGTATGAATCATCCATCATTGTGTGCGCGCGCATAGAACTGTACGTCTGTAACTGTAATCATATCTACGCGTTGTTCGTTCGTGTTGGCTAATCTTTGCAAAGTGTGGAACTGTTGACAAACAGTTTTAAGCAAAAACGAAGATTATCGTCTTGTATAATCCTCATTTACAAAACGTACAATTCTTTATCTTTCTGAATGCACAACACATCGAATCATTTAGCAAGAATCGCGAGTTTCCTTCATATACTGCCGGTGAGTTTTCTATAAATAGAAAAGTTTTTGGGAAAACTGAACCATGAGATTACATAGTGAGATAGTTCATTAACATATTCGTGGTACCCACTGTATCGATGCAATTCTGAAGGTCTGTCTCTTCGAAACCGTGTCAAATTGTGTCAGTTACGTTACAAGTGTGCTGTCGACATTAATTTGACACACGGAGCAGTCTACATTCTAAGTAAAGATCGAGTTATCTATTGCTCTTCGTGTATTATGTCAGTTTTGCGGTCTGAAGTGAGAGAGGTGAAACGAAAGCATGTGATTTCGAATAATATTATATATCCGTAGATATTGTAAATATAGTTTTACAGTACGCGGCGTGTTAAACTTTGACTAGTCGCGGTATGGGCAGCTATGTGAGGTCCATTAAAAAAAAATTATCATCAATGAGAGAGAAAGGGACGGAAAGAAAACTGTGCCTGAAATAGGATCCAACAGAGAAGGACTTTGTATGGATGTCTTTCAGCTGGGTGGGATTATTTTTAGCCATGTTAGGCACACGACAGGGGATCAAAGTCTCTAAAATTGCACACATGTCCTTTAAGTATTAGTTTTCATCAACTCTCTTAGAGTAGCATAAGTATTATTCTTCTACAGGATTATGGAGAATGAACAGCATCACTATGAATTACGAAGTGGAAGCAGATCAAGGTCCCAAACACCTTTGGTTCACAGTCGTGCCTTGCTAGAACCAGAGATTCCTGAACACCATTATGTTCGCCAAAATCAAAGTCGGGAAAGATCGCGTACACCCGCAGAAAGCACAAGCAGTAAACAATCTGGTTCCAGATCTTTGTAAGTACAAAACATATTTATCCCTATCAAAAGTGTATATCACTTAAAATTTGATCCTTGATGTTGTTCTAGGCCTGGAAGTAGCAGTAAACTAATAATGGATACGATATTGGAAAGTAGTCAGGACTATGTAGACAATCAAAGCAACAAATCTGAGACTTCTAGTACCTCTACTAGAAAGGTAGAGCGTCGATCTGAAAGACAAAAGGCAAAGAGAGAAATATATGCAAATGGACAAAATGAGAATAAAGATAATTCATCTACTCGAAAAACTGAGAGGAAACATAAAAGTGGTCCTTCAGAGAGACTATTAACTAGTGATTATTCCTCAGAAGAAGGTGAACACGAAGACCTGCATAACAGATTGGATACACACGAAATTTACACTAAAGCTGGTGATTGGTGGAAGTATGTATATTACAAACTTATATTTGTTAAAATTTGCAAGTTCTTGTATTACATTTGTATCTCTCTGGCAAATGTTTCAGCGTGTTTCCAAAAACGGATTATACATATGCACAAACGTCGACATGTCGTTATGAAGTAGCACCTGGCATACTGGCGATTCCTAATATGTCACGGCGCTCTATACACTCGCCAGACACTTCTAATTGCTTATCACAATCGGAAAGCGGTATATGCCTACCAACAAGTCTTGAAGAAGACACAGAATTGAGTGCACAAAATCGTACAGTAAGTTTATTACACGGACAAAGTTCGACCATCACTTTTATTTAACTTGTATAATTTTATGATTTTTCTGATTAGACAAAAGTAACAGACGAAAGTCTCAAGTTGCTATCGGGAACACGTGTTTCAAATTTCGATGCAAAATCTCGAGCTCAGTTCACGAAAAAGCACGTTGAACAGTATCATTCTCATAGAGAAGTAGTGTATGGAATTCCTGAAAGTTCAACGAATGTGCGACGAAGGTTTATGATTTATTTATATATGGATATACAAAGTTGAATATCCGAAAATCCTTTTTAAAATAATATTTATTTTTGCTTGTATTAGGCAAATATTCGGTTCCAATGCGCTAGAAACCATTGATTCTGACACAGAGTTGGAAGACGCAGTCTCGATATCGTCCAAATATACCCAGAGTAGAAAAATAGCGCAATTTTTTACAACTACTACATCTACTATTATTTTGTGGTTTAATAAACTATTGGAATTTTTAAAACTCAAGACAGTTAGACGAAGAGAATACGATAGATATGCTACGTATAAATATCAGAGATACGGTATTGTTGGATTATTAATATCTATACCTATACAACGATATCTGTGACGAAAAGTATGCTTTTGTAAATATTAATTCTTCTTTAATTACAGCACCCACATGGTATAGCAAAATGTGGCAATACATTAGTCACACTATGGACTATATCTATATATGTATGGTTAAACTATTCTTCTTTGATTCGTGGTTGTTGAGCCGCTTATCCGGTGTTAGAAAATGGGCGGAGCAAAAAGGCTGTACAGTTCTTTGGATCGCTTTGCTGCCACTGTTGCTTTTGACTGGTAAATTTTGAGAAACCTTAAGTCATTTTAAGAAATCATAAAGAAATATATGTTTTCATATTCATATTTTCGTATCTATTACGTTCACCCATAAAATCGAGTTTTTACCGTGGCATCATCGGGAAGATCGGCGAAACCTATCCTGGCGTTTGTTTTTCTTTTTGTTTCAGGAATTTACATCGTGAAAAAGCAGTCCGTTATCCATCTGGATTCGCTGCACAATATTTCCTATGATATCACTGAGATGAGCTATCGCATCTTTAACGATACATTTAATTTAGCGTCTTTAGAGAACGATTTATTTATCGAATATATACAGAAACTAAGAGATATACCGGTATATCTTATACCCAGTGTGAACGTGTCTTTACCTGAGATGCCTAGCATTGGGTGGAATATAAGTTGGTGATCAGTCGCGATAAATTGTTTTACCGAGAAATCATTTCTAACTAACTTTCGTATATTCGTAAATTTTTTGGTTTTTTTTTTGTTTACTTCGTAAATTTTTTAACCACGCGGTACTTAGATTAGAATTGCTTTTTTTCACGCTACACTCGTGAAAGGTGCTTACTAATATTTTTGTTATTTTAAAGTTATATTGTTGATATTTATCACGTAATTTACTAATTTATATATCTGCATTTACTAATTTGAAATTATAAATATTGGTGATGTGAATGCGTACTGTCGTAACATGTATTCGTGTGTATGTATATATACATGTATATATATACATATATATAATTTGCATACGATACTTTATAATTATTTATAAGAACAATGTTGAAAAGTTATCTTCACATATGCTTCATGCTGTGGTATCTGTAAAAGCACGTTCATCCATCATTGAACGCGTTTCTAAAATGTTTCCATTCAAATGGCGACTGCAATATTTTAAAAGCATATGTATTAAACAAAAATATATTGTAATTAATAAAGTTTAGCGAATCGATAAATTAAAAGACGGGAGAAGGATAGATGGAGTAGGATTGCTTGACTGACGATGTAAAATTGGAGTATTCGCGCTTGACGGAGATAATGGACATGATCGATATCTTGATGTCATCGGAATGGTGAGTCCCTTCGTCTATCCTTCTCTCGGTAGCTGTATCGCATCGTAGAATCGACAAAGCTTAACCAACTTTATGCCTTAATTTTTCAGGTTGTTGGTATCTTTCGACGTCGTCACCTTCAATGAAATTCGCAACGAGACAAATCAGAGAAGTCTCGGATCTGTATACAGTGGATAAAGGATCGTTCAGAACAGAGGACGATTTTAAGTCGATAAAGGATCGTTTAGAGGATCGAATCACTGGCCAAACTGTAAGAATTTTGGGCAGCCTTTTTATGATTTTATAAACACTTTGTTTTGTAAATACAAACGGATCAATTAAAACAGTTTCGAATGAGATTGAAACGCACATTGTTTTTTTAGACCAAGGTGTTATTGCTGGAAAAGGAGTTAGAAAAATATAAGTTAGGTGATATGCACGTCCATGAAATCGAAACCATCAAGTTGCAAGTTCAAACATTGAAGGAACTGTATTCGGAGTTAAAATCGTGCTGTAACACAAACACAAACCGAATTAATAACGAGGATTTGGGGAAACGCATCGAAACGATCGTAGCCGAATACTTTGGTTCTTTGGTATCAAAAGAAAATTGGATTACAACTGAAACGCGTAAGTCAGCTTTTCTCAGATTAAGATCAGTCATAAAATCGATCAAGAATAAAAAATAATGTTGATTAATTTGTAAAAATGAATGAGAAGGTAACGATAATGTTACATCAGACGATCGTGTACACGAAATCGTCAAGAATGCTTTGAGGATATACGATGCGGATAAAACTGGACGTGTCGATTACGCTTTAGAGACCGCTGGTAAGTTTGAGTAATAAAATTATCGAAAATACATGTTTTAATCTCGATAAGACATGTTTCTTCGTTATTACGCAGGTGGACAAATTATTAGCACACGTTGCACGCAGAAATACGATATAAAAACAAGAGCTTTCAAAGTACTGGCCTTTACATTATATCATGAAAACAATAATCCTCGAACGGTGATACAAGGAAATCCAATACAACCAGGTGCTTGTTGGGCGTTTCAAGGATTTCCAGGATATCTCTTGATCAAATTACGCAGTCCTATTTATGTAACTGGATTTACAGTCGAGCATGCGCCCAAGTCTATATTACCCAACGGAGAAATGAGAAGTGCGCCTAGAAAGTTCAATGTCTGGGTAAGCGAGTCTTTAGATATACGTACAATTGATCGATACTTTAAACATTATTCTATTCACTTATTGATATATAACTTG
Source organism: Hylaeus volcanicus (assembly GCF_026283585.1). NCBI lineage: Eukaryota > Metazoa > Arthropoda > Insecta > Hymenoptera > Colletidae > Hylaeus > Hylaeus volcanicus. Next base: position 808,982 of record NC_071980.1, on the reverse strand, counting down.
TTGCTCTTGTAGGGATTTGTTGATGAAAATGACCCTGTACCTGTGATGTTCGGCGACTATGAATTCGCAGCCTCGGACGAAAGTTTGCAATATTTTCCCGTTCAAGTGAGTCGAACTTTTAATGATACACAATGAAAAAATTATCATTGGCTTCAAGTAACTATTGTTTTTGTTCGTAGAACACTACGATCGAGAACCCTTACGAATATGTTGAACTAAGGGTCCACAGTAACCACGGACAACTCGAATACACGTGTTTATATAGGTTTCGAGTGCATGGGAAACCGTTTCTACACTAAGAGTACATACAAGTGTACGTCTTGACACTGCAATTCATTATATAAAAAAAAAAAGAATGGATTTGCAAGTGTGCTCACATCGGTCGAGAATGAGAGCCCTTGTATATCGATATGTGCCTTCAAGTACCGTTTGATATAACAACTGACGTCGTAATCGCGAGAGATTTATTTTGAAATCAAGTTACCGTTACCATTGGTAAATAGGCAGTAGAACGTTTCAGCGTCCGAAGGTAGAGCCGGGTACTTAACTCCGCTTCTATTATTTTTTTTTTCATATGCGTGTTGTGCTCTCTGTTTTTAATCGTAACGTTAAGCACAAAAATAACAACCGTTCTCAATGAAAATACAATGTTAACGAAGAGATTTTTACACTGCTACTTAAGGAGAATATGTGTCATCGTAATCAGAGATAGGCAAAATTCTTACCTACATAAAAATTCCGAATAACAAATGAAAGATGTTTGTTACTTGTTGCATAAAAGATAGTATTTGAGTTACTGTATAGAATGTTTCCCAGTAAACGGATAAGAATTTAATTATTCTATAGATAACTTTCAATGAATGCATATACGCGCCCAATGTATTCGGAGAATTAAATTGACATACGCTGGTTATTTATTCCATATGAATTATTAGAAGAAAATGTTGCCCATCTCTGCATCGTACTTTCGTTTTGCGACGAGACGAAAAGACAACGAATCGAACCATAACTCGAGAAAGGAAACTCGTCGGCGTTCCAAATATTATCCAAAGTTAAGTGTATCATTAATTATAAAGTTAATGCGACAGTACAAATTGTAAGACAGAAAAAACAATTTTTTAGATTAAGAATTGTATGTGGAGTGTTGCTACGATAGCTTTGACTACAATATTGTGTTTCATTTTTCTAGAAGTCTAACACCGTAGTCTCGTAACATGGTTAGCTTGCGCACATAAATAGGTACATATGCGCGCACATGTGTGTACATATACGTTACGTGTACATATATATAGAGCATGTATAAAGTACCAACAAACACTATTTTGCAGATGTACATTTTTTACATCGAAACCTTGAATTCGCCGACTACAATCGAATTACGTAAATGAAGAAAATAGCTACTTCTCTAGCATAATCGTACCAATTGTTTCTTCCCTTCCCCTTTTCCTCTCTCTTGCAGCAAAATGTGTGTCAGGTTAAAATGTGATTCAAACAATACTAGTAACGTAACTATTTATTGGCTTCAACAATGAATCAGTCTTAGATGTGAAAACATTGAAAAAATTTGTCGCATATCATCGTGAATATCTGCAAAATGGTAAACAAAAATTGAAGCAAAGTTTCATGGTTTTTGATGTGCTGCATTACGAGGAAAAAGAATTTTTAAATAAAAATGGTTTTCATGAAAATTGTTAATTTTTTATACATATTCTATTTGGTTAGAAGATGATAGAAAAGATTCATCTTTACATATATCGACTACAAGCCAATTAAATCATCGAGCTAAATCGATCTCGTAGAACGGCGACCAATATATACGTTAGCGAGACCAATCGATCGGAAAGAACGATATCGATTTTCTGACGCTTGGGGAAGTTGTGAAAAACAGTGAATTTTGGGAACGGAAAAAGTGCGAAAAAAGCATAAATGTGACGTGTGTAAACCAGTGACACTAAGTTATAGATAAACCTACTGTATACAAGGTAAGAAATTACTATGACAAACATGAATCCATCGGTGTAAATAATTATGGTCATGATTGTAAAGGATCGTACGAGTATGTACGCATACCTATGGTTTAGTTTTATACGAATATTATATGCACCTTTGTACCGTGTAGCGTTCATACCTCTGAATACGTCACTCCGTGAAACTCAATTTCGTAATCGAATATAATCACCGATGTAGGTTCGATTTTTACATAGGTATTTTTCCAGCATTTGAACATAAAAATAGTTTAGACGCGTTTCTCGCAAAGTCCAACGATGCTCGTACCCGCCTGCCGTCTAGAATTCACTTGGTCAACCGTGTACTTTTCTGGTGTGATTTTTTAATTAATCACGTACAATTTCGAAATGTTGATATCACGAAAATACGATTCTGTTTCTTGCAAAAAATCAATAAATTTCACAGAATTACGATGATACTATTATATATACCGAGTAAAATAAATATCCTGCAAACCTTACGAAAAGTTCCTTTTTCATCGAAGTACATAGCCAGTATAGCCATTTATCGAATACTTGTTGTTAGTTTTTAAAAGTATGGTCAGCGCCCTCGCTGGCAAAACGCCCAAGTTTGTTGCAAAATATTATATTGCTCCGTCGGTAATTTGACCTCTAGCGGTAAGGATATGAACTATTTCGCGACAAACTTGAGCGTTTCGCCACGGATGGCGCTGATCGTAGCTTTAAAAATGCCGTCACTTATCCCACGAGTACATATTCATAAATTTGTATTCAATCGTAAATTGAACAATTTACGAAAGGTTCAAGTTATTCACGTTACTGTAACAGAATATATCATAATAGTTTGAAATTGTGGTTACATTGCAGTACCGTCGGAATATACTATTTTGTAGGATAGAAATTGGAAACATTAATTTTTGAATCACCTGTTTATTCACGCGAAACAAGAATAGATTGAAATATCTGTGTTAATAATCATACGCGTACACACGTGTGCGTACACATCGCTTAGGTACATGGAGCGCGTGTACGCATTTTTACATGCATATACGTGCGTTTATACATTACACTTTGTGTGTGTGTGTGTATGTGTGTGTGTGTGCACGCGCGCGTAGTTGGTACTGATGATATATATATATATTTATATATTTATATATATAAAGTATATAATATATATTATATATTACATAAGTTACGATGTAATATACATTATATATAAAATTGTACAAGAATCGAATCGAATAGAATACGCATCCTTAGCCGTTTCTCTTTTCGTTTCTACCCGCGCTTCTAAACGATCAAATAAACCTGATAAACAATGCCGTTTCGACACAGAAAACTGACGAACGAGAAAAAGGTGAAACGGAAAAACAACAATTAGAACCGCGTGGTCAATTTTCACTCTTCTTCAGCGTTTTCCTTTTACGATAGCGTTGCAGATCGTACGTGATCGTTGCAAGAAAAATTAGAGCGCAAGAGAAACGAAACGAATATATACGCGTTTCGGCAAAGAATTTCGGAACGATGACGAAGTCGGAATGGCTTCAATACTGATCTTGGAATGGTTCGTAATTCCCTCAACTGGGAATGCGTCGAAGCGTTAAATAATATCTCGTTATACGTCGAAGGAATCCACGTTGGCGTTCGCACGCCGACTTGGATCCTTTCGCCAGTAGTAAAAATCGGAGATCATCTATTGGAGCGTAAATATACGTGTATTATATTGTATATATATATATATACGCGGAAACGAGGAATTCCGGTCGCACGTTGTCGTTTTGTTACTAGATATAAGCATTTGGAAGAACGTTGATGTGTGTGTGTGTGTTTTTGTGTGGATAAGTTTTATGACCGCTTTACGATCGCCTTCCTCAAAATTTAAGAACGTGAACAAATAAATAAATACTATGCGTCTACTACGTACGGATAACTCCATTCGCCATTTGACCCGTTTACGAGCGAAGGTTACGTGCACGTCGACAGTGGCGTAACTAATACTGCGAATTCGAGAGGCCCCGGACTTTGTAACAAACAAAATACAAACGGGTCGTCGAATCAATGCTACCGTTGCTTCTTGTTAATTTAAACGAATAATATCGGTTGATATCCAATTAGTTTTTTGGTTGCACAAGTTCTGCAATAAATAACCAAGTACGGTGACTGTCTCGTAAAAAGTATCATACGAAATTGCTAGTTACGTCACTGCTCGTCGGTTGTTCCATTAGCGACGCTGCATGATTTTTATATTCTCGTCTCGCTCTGTTTCGAATCGTCGAAAACGAAATGGAAGTTGTCGCCGTGATATCGTAGCAGTCATAACAATAATAAGTATACTATAAACTAACAATATAATATAATATAATAATAATAATAATAATAATAATAATAATAATAATAATAATAATAATATTAATATTAATATTAATAATAATAATAATAATAATAATGATAATGATAATAGCGATAATAGTAGTAGAGATATTAGTATATAGTAACAGGTGTAGAAGCAGTTGTTATAGTAGGTAGTCGTAGCCGTCGTAGTCGTTCATCGTAATAGCGAGAATAGTATTAGTAGAAGTAGTGACGGGGACAGTAGTGGCAATAGCAATAGTAGAATCAGCGGTAACAGTGGTCGTTGCAGTCACGGTAGTGGTCACGATGGAGAAAGTAGCGAGTAGCGATAGAATGGTACTGGTAATGAAACAATAGAGATAATGTGATCGGTGTTACTAAATATTAACGGTGTCCGTGAGTCATTCAGGATTGTTTCAATGCCCTTTTTTCTTGCCAATTGTATGATAAAACTGGATGAAACTCTACCGTACAACTAAATTTCTCAAACAAAGTTTTACGAGCGTCTCGAAAACATACAAGTCTCTCGAAGCTTGAATTTTCCAATGAAAAAATTTCACGCCAAAACCGATAATGGACTTTTTCTCTCTCTCTCTCTCTCTCTCTCTCTCTCTCTCTAAGCTATGTACTTTACTTATCGAAAAAACATATCCTGCATAAGTAACGTGTACGATCGTTGATTTTTGCTAAGGAAGTATACCGATATAAAAGAAAATAAAAAATAATAATCGTCGCAATAACGAACGACGATGCTCAACATAAATAATTAATTAATAATTACTTGGATAAAAACATGGCGCAATACGCGAGCGCAAATATTCTGTCGACTAGATTCGTATGGGTTCATCGCACGTACGATTCGCACATACCGCTCCGTTTTCATTATTTTGTTGTACAACCTTTTTGCGGGAACGAAAACGACGAAGACGATGATCGACGACATGATTGATCGTGAGATGTGTAAAATTGTTGTTTAGATAAATACCGGTTTAGCTGTTTCTTTTTCAAGTAAGAACAGACTCAGGAGCAAACGAACAAGTTTAATTTCAATTTTACGAATTTTTTCCTATCCAACTTGTTTATCTACTACGTGAACTTGGACCAGGAAAAGGATATTCGAGTCGTTGATTTAGTTGATCGCCGACATAGTCTTCGTCGTTGCGTTCAGTCGTATCGAAAAAGAAAAGAGGAGGTATGATTGTGTTGCAGCGTGCTCCGAATCCCCAGTTCAGGAGTGTTCTCGGTGTTACGGACGTCGCGAAGGATGTATCGTGAACGAATGTCGGGGATCTGCGATATTCTGCGTACAATCGTCGCGATTGTGATCTGGAAGTCGCTGGCTTCTCGTTTCCCACTGTTCTTCGTCGACCTCGTTAAAATCGTTCATCGCTGGATGTCGTAAACGGACCCTTCGCGATGAAAGCGCGTCTGTACTCTTTTCCTCTTATTTCTTGCGGCCTAGGTACTCGACCATCTCCTGGAACTTTTCCTTCTCGTCCTCGAGCAGCAACGCTTGAATACAGCTTGTGAAGTATTGCGTACCAAAGCAGTTTTGCCTACGGGAAAATATGGCCAACAACTTGATTAGACCAACAATTGTTTAGATTATTTTGCATACATCGATGCCAGGTGATTAGGGGCGCAGGTCATGTTATTTGTTTAGGATCCGTTTGTTTAGACTTTTTTTAAGAGCGCAAATGTGCCTCGGTAATCTATGCTAGGCCCAAATTTTCAAAGTTAAACAGCGCATAGTCGTTGCGTTAGGGCGCGAAAAACAAACGAATCCGTATGTAATATGCATTAGCTTGCGAATAAGAGAAGAGACGCGGACGTTTGACGCGACTATGTTTGACAAAAATGTGCGAGACGCAGGTGTTATGACAAAAGTGCAGGCTGGCCAAAAAACAAGAAAAAGTGCCGCCGTTGTCTCCAACAAGTACCTGCAAAAATATTTTATCGTCGTGGAAATACATTTTGTCGGAGTATTGTCGAGGACATCCTGTTTCCTTTGGTTCTCTGAAAAATCTTCGTTAGCGTCAAGTCCAAAATTCACGTCTTCGACGCAACGAAAATCGTAGACACAAAAAATACGTTTCACGAAAGTGTCGACAAAAATATGATGGCAAACCGTTGCTCGCCACATTTGTGAACAATGTCGAAAAAAGGATTCGTGAGGATAAAGGGGATTCGAGGTGAACTTGTTCCGCTCCCTGTACCCTCCCTGTTGGACCGTCAATTATCATTGTCCACTTGAAAGAGTAGGATAAAAAGGATAAGAGAGTGTAAACTGAATTTGTCTCGTGTTACCTGTCGTGGATTCAATGTGAAATTACCTAAATACGTGTACAGCATGTGCGAATTTCGTGTATCATCGTGTGTAGCAGGTGCATCGTTGAGTGGTGGTTTGTGAATTCTTGGCACGACGTCGAGGCGAACCGTTTGTGCGATATCGGGAAGCAACTAGGTCAATTCGGAAAGCACAAAAGTATCGATGACGAGAATTCATCAATGAGCAACGAAAACAAACTTGTACGACGATGGCAAAATAGGAAGAGAAAAACGGGAAACGAAGAGAAATTGAAAAATAATAAGCTTTCGTGGATTTAAGAGAGAGAAGTTGGATGAGAAGGCAGTGGAAAGCGGGGAGTGGCCAGGACAGACGCGAACAGAATGGGAAAGCTAATGCAAAAATAAAAACGCGCATAAAGGAAATCATAAACATAAAAGAAGAAGCTACCTAAACCCCAGGATCCGCTCCGTGAAGTTGCTTGATCCATGTTTGGATCTTCTCTACTTCGTCCTGCAGCAGTAGCACGTCTAAGCATCCTTTGAAGTAGTCTGACGTGAAGCAGTTTTTCCTGAAAACATTTCAAAATACAAACGCTACAGGTGGGGCAGACCCTTGATTTCACGGACGTATGTTTATCTTGCGATCCGTCCTAGAGATCCATGTTGCTGAAAATAAACGAGACAAACGTTTCCGCTGGGAATCATTGTTTCAAACTCTGTCAAAGATCACAGGGATGGCTGTTAAGCCGCGATTAAACCGAGAGATCGAGGCAACCGAAGGCACATGTGCGAACGTACGTCAAGATTCGAGCACACGTGCCTTCGGTCGCTTTCGTTCCTCGATCTGTAGACTGTCTTCCAATTGCGAGATTATCATACTTGTACGCACGAGTAGTATAATGGAATAGGAGAATTGGCGCGAGTGGTACGAAAACAGGAAGCAGAGCAAGGGGCGCGGCTCTGTTCGGTATAACAGTGGCTATGGTTGAGCGTGTCGCGTGGATAACACCAACCAACCAAAACGCACCTACGTAACGAATTTCCTTTCTTTCGCTGCCATGACGCAACGAAACCGTTCGATTTCGCCGAATAAAACCGACGAAGCGAAAAATTCCCGTCAAGCTAGCACGAGCGGAACTTCGCAACGGAAGACACGTGCCCATCGACCGAGCGGGCGCCATATGCTTCGGTCGTTCGAGTCCATCGAGGATTCGATAGATCCCTCGTAAAATAAATCTCAGCGCACACTGTTGCTCTTCGTGAGTAATCAGTTGTCTAATTTGGAAGTCTTGTAGCGAAACGCGGATATCTAGAACCGTGGATGATTACCTGCACAGTTGATGCAGCTGAGGTTCTCGGAACAGGTTGTAACAATCCTCGCAGATACGATCCAGCCGGGCGAAGATGCTCTTGTCGTATATACCCTTACATTGGATATCGATGAAGGACCTTTTACCCAAAGGATGCCCGTTCAGGATTCCAGCGTCCGTTAGACCGATACACGAAGACACGAGTAACAGCGTCACCGACCAAGCCAACACGGAGACGAGTCTCGGGCAGGGTATCGACACGGATGATGCGATGGATGATTCGCCCGACAACGACGATAGCCTCGAGCATGAGGTCTGCTGCACGCTCCAGGTGTACGGCGATAGGTTCGACGTCGACCACGTCGCCGACGACGACAGGCCGTTGGACGACGACGGTGACGTCGCCTTCGTCGTCAGCGTCGGGATTGGCGTGGTCGTGGACGTCGACGCCGACGACAGCGACACGGTCGAGATGGAAGACCGAGACGCTGAGAATGGCAACGATAACGACGAAGGAGACGACGATGGCGATCGAAGCCTCTGTTGTCGATGCATAGTCTGAAACAAACAAGAACAAGCGCCTTACGAACGGAAGCTAACGCGATTGAGAACAGATTTAAAGGAGATCATTGATCGAGTTCGGTCCGAGTCTAATTTTTCAATAACGAAACGAATATAACTCTCCTACCATCGGCCTCTTTAAGCATGTAGAACCGTCTACAAGGGTCTACCGACCAAGCCTGGCCGGCTGAGTCCATCTAGTAGACCGAAAAAAAAAAACGCTCTAATATCGGTCCTGATACCAAGAATACCTATTCCTCTCTGGCCAAAAATAGTTTAGTTTGAATACACCGAAAGCCTCCAAGGAGAGCGTAAGGGGCCTCCAAAGGATAAGTGGCCTGGATTCCTTTCGATCTCCGAGAGGCCTCAGGGTATACGTATTCGTAAGTTTTGGTATCCCTACGATCCACCACTCGAAAAACTCCCTTCCTTCGCGCTCTATCTCACTTTGTTGTGGCCGTAATAACAGCCTTTCCGCGACTGTGTCTTGACAGGGGCAGACATCCTCTACGATAACAACGACAACAACGACGACAACGACGACAACGACGACAACGACGACGACGACGACGACGACGATGATGACGACGACGGCCCTCTCGGAGAACACGGGCTCATCGAGCCTCCACGGTCTCGAGGCGGTTCGAGAGGTAAAAGTAAAGATGTAAAGCGCTCCTAACCAGTCCCGCGGCAGTCGCAGTGAATGGACCACACGCAGGTAGGCCCCACCTGTAAACGTCCTGAACCGACAACTTCATTAAGCGGAGCCGAAGCGCAGAGCAGCACGGCACGGCACGGTACTGCATAGCAATGCGCGGGACGAAAGGGACCTTCTTATGCGAGGCGATGCGGGGCAACGCGAGATTCTCGAACACACGACGGCTTCTCGGTTCCGTTCTTCTTTTCTCTTTTTCTTTTTTTTTCATCCCCCCACTCTGTTTCTTTTTATCTCTCTCTCTCTCCTGGTCTCATCGGCGGCACCTGCACACGCTGAGGAGAGCGTTTCGCCCAGTTCGCTTTTTTCGGAACATAATCACCGCTCCCGGGTGGGATCTTATTTTTAGCCACGACCGATTCTCGGAACTCTCAAACCGCTTCACTCTATATCGGACCCCCACCTGGTAATTGCCCGAGGCCCGATAATTTGCCTCTAAAGTCGCTCAGTGTCGATCGTTAAAGACCGTCCGACGGATTTTCAAGCCTCGAGACCACGAGATCACCGCTCGATCGTTGATCATCGGCTGTCCCGGGGCACGCTACGCGACGATAATCGTCCACGGAACCCTTTAACACTTTGCCCTCCCTTCGCTTGGTTCGGCAGCCTTTCTATTCATAGATCTCGCGAGTCTCGCGATTCCAGTACCTATCCAGGACTGAGATCGGAGATTACGATCTTCGATCGCTGTATTCGATTTCAGGAAACGGTAGAGGCCTTTTTTTGGTGTTAAAGTCAGCCAAGTTTGCACTTTGTTTCAGTTTTCTACGTTAAAAAATGTAGGTTGCAGTTGTTGCCGCTTTTTGTTTCGATAGTGGACACTTGGGGAAAGCGTTAAGAAAGTAGGCGACACTCCATGTTCCACGGAACGAACTCTTCAATTCCAAGAATAGATGGTTAAACGGTGGAATAAAAGTAATCGGGTAAATGCATTCTTTATCTTCTTCCTTTAGTCTTTATGTAAGACCGCAACTTTCTTTCCTCGCGTTCTATTTAACCTTGTCAGATTTTATGGTGTAACGCGTGTATACGCGATACTTAAAAGTATACCTTCCCGATGCTTTCCCGATTAAAAGTCCGAGTGAAAAACAGGAAATGAAAATCGAAGGGTGCAAGGACTGAATGAGTGCAGGTTGAGAGGGATGAAAAACGAAACGCAGCGGGCGGAGGACGAAGGGGTGAAGAGCAGAAAGTGGAGAGTGGACAGTAGAGTGGAGTGGAGAGCAGAGAGCAAAGTGAGTGTACGTAAACGAAGAAAAAGTCAATGGAGACCGGTTGCTCGACAGGTGAGGTCTTTCCTCAGCCAAGCTACGCACAGGTGTGCAATCTGCAAATCCCCTTTAAGCAAAAAACCATACACTCTTCGGCACCGTTTCACGGTTTTGTCGCGCGATGCCATCCAGCTCGCGAGTTCTGCGCATACAGTGGACTCGCGCAAGTATTCGTGCAGCCTTAAACTCAAATAGCTAATACAGCGCTTATATTTTTTTAACGCTAAAAATCCTATAAAATCTTGTTCTAAATGTACTAGAGATCATACTAGAGATGATACTAGAGATCATTGGTGGAGAAAATACGATTACTTCTGCGAGCCACTGTACGTACACACGTCGATGCTTGCGCGTGGCCAGATGCGAGTTTTTCATGCGTACGCGATTTACGTTTCTACGAAAACCATATGGCTGAAACGGATCTCTTCGTCGATTTTCATCCGTCGTTTCTCGACTCGACGCGACGTTTGAGAATTCGAAAAAAGCTCGTTTCATGGAAAGCGAAAGAGGAAGTTTATTCGAATAACAGATGAGGAATAAGAACGTATGACGAACGTTGAACGTATCGCGAAACTATAAACAACTATTTTCCACGACACCTTGATAACCGAACGATGGAATAAATTACGGTAAAATTACCGAAAGGATCCAGCGAGATGCGTCGAACGTAAGATGGGCACAGAAAGAGGTTGAGGGAGGACGAAGAGAGCAAGAGCAGAAGAGGAGGAAGAGAACAACGTCCAGACGAGTCGAGTCGAATCGAATCGAGTTCGGTCGACGGGGATAAGAGGAAGGAGCCACGAGGGCGAAACGGTCTATATCGTTAGATACATCGTTGACTCTCCTCACCAGGTGGTCCTTTTCCTGTGCCGGATGACTCAATCGTGAGAAGGAGTTGCTCGACGAGCTCACGAGGGGCCCTCTCCTCGCTAGGAGGACCCCGTGCACTTCGCGCACGGTCTCGTGCGTGTGTCTGTGTGTGTGTGTGTGTGTTTGCTGCATTTGTCCGTCTTTCCCACTACATTCGCGCACCGTACACACGCGACTCCGTTTCTTGCACGGCCTCCTCTTCTTGCGAGAGAGGAGGCCGCCGTGATATTCTTGCCGACGGCGATGGTGTGCACACGCATACGAAACCGATCTCGTCAAACGCCCAGCTTATTCCGAATAGGATTCTCCTTTTTACCTGTGCGATTCTGCGTTCGCGCGTGACAAGGAGGATGGTATTCGTTAGCCCTTCTCAAACTTTTTCTACGAACAAACTTGGTCGAACGACCTGAAAAATGTACATTTTTCAGTTTTTCGTAGCTGTCATCGGTGCTATCGTTCATAGATACGACTATTTTGTAATCGTATACGCGTTTACCGATTCGAATAGCACAGTTTGGGAAACGCTAGTAAATGGACGGAAATAGAAGGAGGTGGGAACGGGTGTTTAGAATGGAGCCGTTGAGGGAAGTAAAAAAGGAACGACGATTAAGAGACGTACAGAGAGTTCAGGGTGAAGAGGAGAATGGAGGACGAGACATGGAACCCTCTAATTAGGCACTTGGCCGCCACCGATATTCTCCGCTAAGTATGCAACATGTGCCTCGCGGTACGCGGGTTATAGCATGCGGAGGGATAAAATGAAAAGGGACGAGAGAATGCCAGGGATAGGAGGGGCACGGGGAGACAAAATGAAGACGAAGAAATAGGCGCTGAGTCGAGAGGCTCGAAAAAGGATAAGAGTCGTAAATCAAGCGACAACGAGGCGGCGCGGCGCGGCGGGGCCAAACGAGAGTCACCGATCCTTAAATTGATCTACGGACTTTACGTTAAATAATCCTAATATATCGAATTGGTTGCGCTGTTCGAACGGCTCGTTTGAAATCGACGAGTTTCGAGGAAAGAAATCGGAACGAGTTAGCAAACTCTTTTTCACGATCTTGTTCCCTCGATCATCTCGCCGAAACTCGGGTGTTATTTTTTCAAGCAACTGCTCGAGAATCAAACATCTCGGAAAACAACGGGAAGACGAACACGGCGGAGATGATATTTCGAATAGAAGCGAATATCGGCGAACGAGGGAGCACTCGATCAGCCCACGGAGAAGGGAAGGGAAGAGAGAAGAGAAAGGAATTCGTTTGTGTTGCGGTAGAAATACCTAAACAGAGGTCGAGGCTGGAAAGCAAACAGCAAGAAGACGAAAGGATATCGAAGAATCTATAGTCGGACAAGGTTCGAGAACTTTCTGGGTAGGCTCTGGGTACGTAGCTAGAGGTACTTTGAAAGTGCCGCGAAAGTGCTGGTTATCTGGTCACGATCGAAGATCAAAGTGGTGGGATAGGAAAAGGAGAGACAGAGAGAAGAGAGAAAAAGGGGGAGGGAGCGAGGGGAGGTACGGCGGGAGAAGCCGAAGAACTTGGAGGAGAAGGAGAGATAGGCGGGTTGAACGGACGACGGAGGATCGAGGCGTCCGGCGTCCTCGATCGCGGGATCTTGGAGCAAAACTAACGATCTCCCGCTCGCTTGTAAGATCAACACGACGATAATTTAATACACGAGATCACCACCCAGGTGTGCTCTGACGTGTACAGATGCTGTTTGTAACCTCGACGAGAAGGGAAAGGCTGAGTCGACAGAAGCCGGGTGCCTGTATGCGATTCCAATTGCGAATCCGAGCTCTTCTTCTTCCCCGTCCACCAACACCCCCACCTCCAACACCGACTCCTTTTCAATTCTTCTTTCGTTCCTCTTTCATTTATTTCAGCGCGAGAAAGTTCCCAATATTGCGGAAAGAACGTCGCGGAGTACTGGAGTACAACTGTTCGCGATAAATTATAATTGAACCTAAGCGAAATCGGAAAGAACCGGTCAAACGTAATTGGGTCCTTCGAAGAGGACGATCGAAATCCTCGCCGTTAAACTTATCGGCCGCTATGTTCGTTAAAAAGAAACGCGATCCCGACTACGATCGTGTATCGCAACGCCTTTAACGAGTAATTATTCTCGTTCAAGTTTCCTCGCGAACAAGTCAATCTTTCTAGACCAGTGGTCGCCGAGCCGTCGCTCGCTCGCAATCAATTGCCCGCGACAATGATTTTATAGTCGCTCGTCTTAATTTCAAGTGACAAGAAGAAAAATTGAACTTATTGCCCAATTTAGTTGATTTTCTTTCGTGGACTTTGATATAGAGAATCTAACCAATCGTCTCGAAGGGGGCTTTCAAGAAGATGGCTCATCTCCAGAAACGGAGTCGATAACTTTTACGAGCATGGACGAGGAAAAGTATGATTTAGTTGACAACTCTGAACAACGAATACAAGACATTTTGCTCACCAAAAATGTTGCGTTCTATACGGTAGCTCCTAAACTAACTTCCTCCGAGGATTAACGATGACTGTTCTGGACGGTTCGATCGCGAGGTACCGGCAACCTGCAGCCGTGTTCGGATGAAAGTCATCGTCGGCCGAGCACGCCGTAGCAAAAAGAGGGTACGTTTCTGGCGTCATTCGTTTTCGTGGAAACAACTGGGATACTACGAATCGATCGACAGGATGGAAAAACTGAAATGCTTACGCCGTGATTCGTCGGTTCTCGAAGAGAGGTAACATAAATAGAAGAGCCAGTGACGTCAATCGTTCGCGTTAATTACATAAGAACAGTCCTATTAACCTACGCCGACGGCGAACGACGATTAAACGTTAAGCAATTCCGATAAACTGTCCCGGGCACCGATCGTTTGTTGATCGAAACGTTCCACGCGTTCGATCCTGGGGGATTTCCATGTTTCGGAGCAACCGGAGTTCCGAGAATTCGGCTAACGAATCACCGGCGAACCGAGTTATTCGTTGGTTAATTTGATCGAGAACACGAGGGCGATTACCATCGCGGCGACACGCTTTTATTCGCTGCCGCGTGTGTTACGGAGTGGAGAAAACAACTGATACAATTGGACAAGAGTAAGCTTTACGGCGGCTGACCTTGAACCATTTATAAGAATAGAATTTGACAAAGAAAGAGACAAATCGAATGACGTCGGTCGTTAAGCTCGTGATCGATCAAATTGAAACTTTCGTTACGAAACAGAGTTCATTATATCGTCCTACTGTCTGCTTTCTTTTAGCGTTGGGACTGCTCGCGATATTTTTGTATTCGGCTAACGACGCGCGACTAACGCTTCCATGAAAGATTCGAACATTGAATCGTTCCGATGGACTCGCAATCTGTCCTGATTTCTTCGATTAAGCTAACCGTCGAACGGTCGTAACGGCGTGGAAAATATGCGAGACTCGCGCGAAGACTCTGTCCGTTCCGGAGTCGAACAGGAAAATTTCACAGAACGGAGTCAAGGCCCGAGATCGTCTAAAGACAATCGATGGAAACTTATTTCCATGGAATTCGCCGAACAGATGAGGTTTCTCGTGACGAGCTCTTGTGTCCAAGGCGAGCCAAGCACAGCTGCGTCCGTATGCAACTTCGTATGTAACGCACGTAGTCGACGCGCGGGTATTTGCAAAGGAATGTTCAACAGGTGTGTCGTTCGGATTGAGCTTTATACGCGCGAACACGCCTTTTCTTTCGCCCTCTTTCTCCCTCGTGCCCTCTGTTTTCCTATCGTCCAATCTTTTGTGCCGATTACGGCGCGAGTACGTCGAGGTTGTCGATCGCATAATCAGCGTAACGGCGAGCATCGCTCAGCGAACCAACGAAAAGGCTAAATAAAAACCTTCCAAAGAGTATCGTTCGATTCTACGCTACTAGAGGTGTTTTTTTTTCCATTGGCTAAAATTTGAGTTCGAGGGGGAAAAACCACCCTCGAAGGTATGGATGAAACGTGTACTTGGTCCGATTTCTTAAAAATAAACCAAATTGAGAAGAATATTTACGAAAGTCTCCGATATGAAAGTGTCTGAATAATTTCAGCCCCACACGGGAGTGATGGGGGCCTTTCCAGTGCGCGATGCGACTCCATAAGAATACGTGCAGCCGTTGAAAGAAGAAGAGGGAGAGGAAGAGAGAGAGAGAGGGAGAGAGAGAGAGAGGGAGAGAGAGAGAGAGAGAGAGAGAGAGAGAGAGAGAGAGAGAGAGAGAAAGACTACTGTTTCTGCAGACCTTGCTGGCGTTAGTCTTTCTCGGTATGCTCGGAATGGTTCTCCAGCTCGGAGGTTAAGAGGAAGCCGCGAGGGGAGAATCACACGATTTATTTACGCGATCCGGCTGGTCAGGCCGCCCGGTTAGACTCGAGAAGTGCAAGACCGTACATGCGCTATCTCGCATATGTAGGACAAAGCCTGCTCTGTGGTGGTCTCTTCTATCGCGGTTCTGGTCATCGTTTCAACGTTACTCTCCAAGTTCCTATTTCAGCCTCGCGGTCTGTCGATGCCGTTTCATAATCGCCATTTATCGCCGTTACGGTCGCAACGAAAATAGCCTTCGCGAACCGTCGATAGGCAAGTCCTTTGGCTACATGGAAATCTCAAACGAAGAATAGAAGATAAGAGTAGAGCGTGAACCCGCGGCGTGAACCGATGGCAGAATCCGAGGAACGTATCAGCGAAGACAACGGTACCGAAGTAATGGCGGCAGGAATACGAGCAGTTAAACGGCAGAGACAGAAATGGGAGCAGGAGCAAAAGCAGAAACAAACGCAGTAACAGAAACAAGAACAAGAGAAGCAGCAGCCAGCGCTGGCAGCAACGTCGCGATTGGACATTAGCTTCGAACAGTGTAGTGGGGCAGAGCAAGCATTCCGGCAGGGCAGACAGCTTGGCGTCCTATGGTTCGCATTACGACGAGCTGTGTGTAGCCTTTCTCCGTCTTTCGCTTCTCTCGTTTCGCTTCACCGCATTGTGAGCTTGCTGCGCGTTTCGCTGTACGTGTACACTTGCTCGCAAAAGTCTACGTACTGCCAGTGGCGTATTACTCCGTAGACCAGTGGTCGGTAACCTTTTTTCACCCTGGTTCCACTTGGACCAACAACATTTTTTTTACCAAACAGTTACACGAATTTGTTCATTCGTTTCGGTATCGTTTCGGTATCGTCGTTATAGTTTGGCCCAGTTCCGTGATTCTTTCGATACTTAAAGCAACCGACCTTCCAATCGATTCTACCTCTCGAATAGAGAAGAATTCGATTAGTCACAAACCTGCTCGAATCGAGACGCGAATAAGACTACTTCGCCGGTCGAACTGCCTTTCGTAGACGCAAATACTCTTGGGAAACGTGCTTTCGAGTCTATTTTCGAACGGTGAAGGGGGTGCGATTAAAATCAAACACCCGAGGACCGAGCGCTGTTTGAAAAGGCGGGCACTACGATCTAATGCGATTAATCGCTGCTACGGCTTGGCTCGTAACACGAACCGAACGTAAAACGTCCGCAGTGGTAAATGCATTCCGTTCTCTTTAAATAGTTTCGAGGGAACGTACGAACTCTCGACGACGTGCGGCCGTTGGTCTAAGAAAAGATCGGCACGGTATTTACGGATTCGCGAGTCGCGTTTCCAGAAACACCGCGTTTTACATCGCGGAAATGACGCAACTTTCGCCCAGATTTTCCCACCAATCGAGATCGTCGTGGATAAATTCAAGTCAACGTGGCGAGGAAGAAAGTAAAACTCGCGGTCGTCAGAGTAATCTAGTAAACAAGGATTCGCTCCTCCGAATTTAGTATTATAATTCGCTATAATCAAGAGGTGCACCAGTTATCTAAAGATCACAAGCCATGCTCGAAGCTTGCGAGAAAACGCGCGCACACATTTGCTGAGCGAGTTTCTTGAGAGGCGTGTCGCCATGAGCTACAGGTGGTTGTTGCACGTTCCTCCTACTCTTTCTACGACTTCTTCCGCTGCCGTTTCTTATCTTTGCTAATTTCTTTCTCTTTGTTCCTCTCGTTCTGTTTATCCCTGCTCGCGTTTCCATGATAAGCGCACAGGTATACCTCTGATTTGTCTATTCGCGCCACTATTCAAACGGCTGTAACGTTCCCTTATGGAATATATTATACAGTGACGTAAATGTCGAGCAGTGCAGTTGGTGTTTGTAGGCTCGGGTCCGAAGAGACCCAGCCTCAGCCGTTAGAGGGTTAACGCTCGATGGTAGGCCGCGACGACTAGGCGATTTACGACTGGTCAAAGCAAACGGTTACCGTACTCACGCGATAGCAGGCGTGTTATTCTGAACCTTTGATTTCCGCGAACTGTAAACACAGAAGAGTTCTCGCGGCTGGTAAAGCTGTTCCTTGCATTCGTTATCACGAGAGGTATAAATTTTCTCACGAATTCGAGTACACGCATATCAGAGGGCTGGAGATACCGAGCCTGGATGAAATTCAACATTCTACCGGCAGAAATTTGTAGAAAATGTTATTTCGCTATCGGTTAAGATTTTCTATCGTCTTTGTAGCACTGTGCGGTACTCTCTGTGCTCGATCGGGAACCTCCAATTTCCAACCAAGAAAAAATACAGATCCGTTCTTAAAATAGATTTTTCCTTCGAGAGGCTGACTTCTGAGCCCCTTCTGTTCCGCATTCGATTCGATTCGATTCGATTCGACTCGATTCGAATCGTGTCGGAGCAAAAACGATACATCTGCTCAACGAGAGGAACACTGCTGAATTTCTCTCTCTCCTTCACCTCTTCGTGTGTTGGTCTTTCAAGCATGAGTCAACTCGTGTTTGGCCCTCGCTCGTCGGCCCTGAGTAAAAGATTCTCTGAATGAACTCTAAAGATAGAGATCCCCTGCTTCCACTGCTTCTCTCGAGCTTGTGCCCTCTCTTTCTCGTTAACCTTCTCGACAGCATGGTCGAATTCAACTCGTCCACGTCCGATTCCGTTTAAACTTTTCGTACCAGACGCCTTTGGGTATTTGTGCCTCTCAGAAGCCAGACCGATCAACTCTGCGATACAAAAAGTAAGCGAAATCGGCGTTACGACCGTTTCATCTTAAAATATTGATGAAATAAATAAATGTAGAAAAAGAGCAGTCGATTCCCCAGCCTTCCCAGAAGCCCATTCGTTCAGAACTCGCATCTGCCGTGAGAACCGAACTGTCTGACGAAATATCTCGCCAGAAATTCGATATCCAGTTTGGGAACAGACTTCGGTTGAACGTTAAATTCGTGACGCTCGACGCTTATCCAGATAAAAAAACGATAAACCACTTTTTGTCCATTACTCGTCCAATAAGGATCGACGTCTGAAATGACCGAGCGATGGGAACGGTCTCGCGTTTTGCTTCAATTAACGATGGAAAATTTGTAACAGGATAGTTACAGACTGTTAATTCCTTACATTTCTGGAGAACGTACCTTCGTACGGCTACTCGTTTCTCTATCCATCAATCTATTCGCTTGGTTATTCATGTATTCGTCTATCTATCCATCAATTTACTCATCTGTATAATCGTATATCTGTCTATTTATCCATTAATCTATTCATGAATATGTTTATATATTCATATGTCTCTGTATCTATGATATATACTCGTCATCGAGTTTCAACGAATAGAAACGTGTTCAAGGAACCATTCGACCGAATAAATGTCGCAAATAAATCACCGCACGTATTATTTGGAATAAAATTGTTTCCATCGCTGAAACGGAAGCAGAAAAACGTACCGCGCAGACGCTGTCACGATTTTCGAAAAACTCTACCGCCTGTTGATTCTTCTTCGTCGCGATCAAGCGTCGCGCACCGACTAAAAGTGTCGATCGCAGAAATAATTGAACGATAACGATACACCGAAATTAATTTTCACGTCGACAGATTAGAAAGCCATTTGAATAATTTCAACTCCCAAAGATTCGCAACAGTCGCGACCTCCCGTGTTATCGCGAGCTACGTAAAAGCGGGACAGATTATCCAGGCAAACCGTAGTCAAAGTCACTTACCATTTTCACGGATACAACGAACTCGCGTTAAACGAGGCGGAGGTGTTGAAGAGAAACGACAACTCGAACTGTCCCACTTGCGGTGTACAAGTAACGTATTAAGACTTACATTTAACGCTCTTCGCCCCGTCTTTTCGCCTTTCTCCTTTTAGCCGCCTCTTTCGATTTCTTTTCGCCGCCTTAGCTTTCTTTATCTTCCGTTTTCCGTCGAGGCTCCTCGGTCCTCTTCCTCCTTTGCTTCTTTATTCTGCCGAGGGGCACCTTTTCGATTCGTTCGCGTATATTTGCACAATGAATTTCTTTGCCTAGAAAAGTATGTTTCGGCTTTGTCTCTCTTCTCGTTCTCCCTGCCCTCCCTCCCAACTGGCTCGATGCTCACTCTCACTCACTCCCTCTCAGCGGATTTCGGAGCCGGATGGTAGGATCTTTTCTTCGAACCACTTAAATCGATATGAAATCGACGAAAAACCAACGTCACTTCGCGTTTAATCTGGACGAACGTCGGTGCGATTGTCACGAGTGGTGCGATTGCGTTGTCACCGGTTCTTTGGAAAATTTCATTTTCACCTTGACTATGGTTTTCACTCGAACACTTCCTTTTTCGTGCGGAGTTCCTCAAACGTCGCGGAAGGAAACACGCGAGACAAGTACCACCGCGGAACTGTGGTATCGCGATCTCGAGAAAGGCGCGCGCGCGGCAGAATGCCTGCCCGCCTCCTCGACCACCCACCCCCTTACGGCTCCGACACCGTCGCGACCGTCGGCGTCGGGGCCGAACGACGCGAGATATATCGAAGGACAACCGTTCTCCGACGCGATCCACCGCGCACAGGTGGGCCGTGCGTGACAATCCGAACAACCGATCGGATTGGCCTTTAAACCGTGGTCCGCGATTCTCCGCTCGCTTTGCTTTTCACTTCCTTCACACATTTCTCTCTCTCTCTCTCTCTCTCTCTCTCTCTCTCTCTCTCTCTCTCCCCCTCTCGTTTCGCTATTTCTCCGACTGCGCGTCTCCGTCACTCTATTCAACAATCCACTTATCCAACCGGCCCTTCGTCCGTTCATCCATTTATGCATAACTTTAACCATCTATCGATCTGCCGATACGATCCTTCGTCTATCCATCCATATGTCTCTTCATTTGCCTATTCGTCTATTTATCCACACATCAATCTATCGGTATTAGTATTCATCTATTCGTAAATCAACGTATTCATTCATGTATTCGACTATATTGCCTTTATCTACGGCTGATAATTTCGTATTACATATTCATCTGTCTGTTAATTTAGGTATCGATCGATATATTTGGCCGCATATGTATTCGTTTATCTACTCGCGTATCTCGTTATTTACACGCCCATCGATCGAAAACATGGGCGAATAAATGATTAAATAGATCAATTGTACGGATAACTAAATAGGCAGAAGATTCCTAGATAGATAGACGAATAAACGAACAAATGTATGACTCGAAATAACGTCGATTCGTTCATCTATTTCTTACTCCATTCTTCCATATATTTATTCGTGTACCTATCTGTCTAGCAATATATTTTATATATCGTATCTACCTTCTATCGCACTTTCATAATCTCTTTCACATACCATAGCCGCTCTCTCTTTCACACAGTCAATTCACCCTGCCCCCTCTTACCAAGAGATCCGTTTCTAGTGACGGTTCCAAGCTGGATAGTGGCGGAGAGATGCGCCACTCGTGAATGTTCGGACTCGCGTTAACTATATAGCACGGACTGTAGTCGCTTGTAATATGGCCGAGTCGCTGACCAATCAGAATCCCGCGTTCTTGTAAACTCCCCCGGCGTTTTCCGCCACCTCCGCCACCTCCACCTCCGTATCCCACTTCCACCTTCGCTGCCTCTCGACATCTACAACCTCCGTCGCCTCCCTCGCTGTTACCTTCAACTTCTTTCCTTCCTCGATACTTTTGGGAATCGATCCGATAAACCGATCGTCAATTTGCCATTCCTGCGATCGTTTGCACGAGATAAACGATAATTGTCTTGCGAGAATCGATCGATTGCCCAGATCCATATCGTGTTGGATCTTCCCCGAATACTTGGAAACGGTGGAAACGCTGCTGTTCGCGGGAGCATCGAGCTGTTCTAAAAACTCTCCACTAGCCGTCCGCGTAAACTCGCGTTGCGGTTGCATCAACCAACGACACAGCTGCGCTCGTTACGTCATTGAACGTCTTATTCGAACCTGTGTCCAAGTTTTCCCTATTTTTCGTCATTCGTCGTACGTGAAAGTTTCGTACAACGTGCTCTCTCTGAAAATGATGCAATTTCTTTTGTGAAACGCCAAAGGTGATCGAACCGATAGGAGTAGACGACGCAAGAAAATCGAGGCAAAGAATGTCAATCTCGAACTTAGGAAATACGCTCTACTTCCATTATAAACGGTAGATCCGTTCGACATACATAAATTTGCTCTCCGCAACGATAAAACTATCGAATAAGAACTCGTTACGCGACGTGTTCTTTTTTCCCCGTTTCGCGTTTTAGTTATTCGTTCTTCGAATGTGTCCTCTACGTATTTTTCCCATGCGATACAGACAAAGTTGCTAAGGTAAATCAATTTGTTGCATAACGCGACACGAGGAATCTCTTTACGCTCTTCTCGCGAACTCGTTAACGAGAGTAGTTTTCTATCCACCAATGATTCATTACATTCGCCAAGTAGATTCATTGGGACCAGTCATGTCCGACTACGTATAATCGAGCCAGATAGCAATTAAAACGATTACGTCTCATTTTGCGCGTCACCGGCTTAACAGGTTAAGAGCTTCACATGGAATCTTGAAATCGTGAAGTTGCAAATCCTACGAGAAGATTATTCCGTGAAATATGATCTAGGTCTCTTAGCGAACCTTAAGGCGTTAGAGACGAGCGAAGATGCCGAGTCATTCGCAAAGTTGCGCAGAGTTGGGTCGGGGATAGACTAGGTCTCGAAAAGAATTCTGCATCGCATATCATATTTCAAGTGAAGCAATCTATTGGCTGTCGAGATATTACGTAAACGAGCTTGGAAATGTTTCGAGAAAAATAGCTATAAATGGGAGTACTCCAGAGGTTGTGCTCCTCACTTTGAAGAGCGCGCTTGTTTCAGGCAAACCTCTCAACGAAAAGTAAAAATTGGAGCAAGACAGTTCTCCAGGAAGAAGATGGAGAAGAAACCTCGGAGAATATAAAAAATAATAATTTGAGAAACCGACGCTCTCAGGAGAGGGCTCTCGATGACTCGAGATCGATGCAAGCAAGACCACCTTGAAACTCGAGTCGGAGGGCTGGTAATATCGTCTCGAGTCCTTCCACGTCGAATCGAACACTTTTACAGAGTCGCGTTTCGAATTTTGTCGAAATCGATATCCGCTGTAGTTTATAGAGAGACATTTGAGTACGAAAGTCTCCAACGTCTCTATATTCCAGCAAAGTTCTAGATGTCGCTCCGAAAAGTATTCAACTCGACACGGAAAAAATACCCTCGTCGGGTGGTATATGAGCGGTAAGGCACGTTTCTTTCACTTTTCTACGAACGGAGTCGGTCGGTTTCTCGCTTCTGGGTAGGTTTACGCGAGCATTCACTCTCTAAACTCACGTAGCGGATCGCAAAGTTGACACGGCTTCTCGTAGCGCGGCGACGGTCGTTGTCCCCCATGGTGGATCGGCCGCGCCGACGGCAGCTTCATCTCCCTCGACGAGCACCGTGTCGGATCGGAATCGGTCCCGTTGATCCCGTCGGGAATCTCAAGATAACTTCATCGTCGATTATTTCATCCAAGACCAGCGAAAGACTCGAAAGACCGACGGAACGCGTGTACAGTGTACAGTGTACACCGACGGGTACGTTTTGGCCTTATTTAGCTTGTTCGTCTCCTGTTGGTCGCGTCTCTCCGCGAGCACTCTTGTCACTATTTAAATCGTTGCTTTACTCGTCCGTTTCTCCGCTATCCGTCCCTTTTCAGAATCCTATCGACCTTTCGGTTGCATAACGGCAAACTTAACCACGATCGACGACTGTCAACAGCGAGGAGAGCTGATGGGTTTAATGTCTGTATCCGTGCCAGTCGGTACACACGCTCCGACTAATCTCCTCGCGCGCTTCGGCTTAACGTTGCGTCGGCTAGCGGGGCCCTCCTCGTACCAGTCGAATCGTTGAATTCCTCGTACACTAAATCACGCAAGTTTGTCCGGGCTGACACCTGCTCCTCCCTTTTCTACGCCTCTCCGGGTACCCTTCTCTGGTCAGCCAAACTTAGCGCAGCATCGCTTCTTTTCTCATCCACGGTTCTCTCTCCCCTAAGCGCCATGGTACTCCTTCCGTGTGTCTCTACAGAGTCTCGTACCGCGTATCTTAACCGCTCGAAAAACTTTATTTTTGGAACCTTGGAGAGAAACACCTTCGACCCAACCCCTCGGATAAGATCTCTCGGCTCTGTTCCTTGGTCGGCCGTCTCGATTGCCGAACCACTCGTGTATCGGCCTCGCGCCGACCAATTCGTGACGTTCTTCGTTACGCCAGGATCTCGGTAACTCGAACTCTCCGAGGTCCTCGGATACCAGGAATTCGTGCAACCCCCGTGAATGGTAACGAACCGACGGGCAACGATCGTAACTCGGGGAAAATACGAGTAGACGAGGAGAAAATACGACAACGAACGAGAGAACACGCGGCACCAATTTATCCGTTTCAGAGCAAAGAGCAAAGCATCGGTGATAGAGTGGACAATCTCGGTGAATACTGACTCGGACTGGTCGCGTAGGGCTGGGAGGCACGCACACGCTTCGCCATCCTCTTCTGTTACGGACGAGCCCCTCTGTAGGTACGACTACCACTTAACGCGAATGGACGGTTAAAAGACCCTCCTGAACGAGTCAAGCGGCCACTCGAAACGACTACGATCAGCCTAGGATCCTCTTTGCGCGCAACCGTTCATTGCTACACCCTCCCCCCTACCCCGATACACCTACTTTCCTCCCACCCTCCCTCATCGCCCTTTCCGACGTACCTCCGCACGCGCGTGTTCTCTCGCGGTGCATCGTGTCGTGTAACAACGAAAAGGTTACTCCGTTTACTCGCATGGCAAACGATACGCGACACACCCGAAACCCTCCGAGATTTTTGCCAATTCTCCCGAAGGAACTTGGATCGATCGAGATTACATTTCCGGTCGGGCGAAGCTTCTAGCTGGTAGCGAGGCAAGAGTTCCTTGACCTCGAGGAATCGAGTTCAAGAAAGAATACACCGTAGGATCCAAATCTGGACGGAGCGCGATTACCGAGAACAAAAACTCTTGTTTCGAGCGAGCCTTCGGCCGCCTCGCAATTTCGTTTCCGATCGAACCAACTTTCAAGGCGGAGAACTCGAAAGACTTCCGTGTCGTCGAGAGATCGAGCGCGATCGAGCCGCGCAAGACCTTCGTTTTAAAAAAGTGACACGTTCGTTTCCTTCGTTGAGAGTGCTCCATCGATCTCAACGATTCAAACCACGGCGCTAAATCAAGGATCGTTAGCGAACAGGTCGCAAACGTCTGAACGTCGAGAGAAACGATTCTAAGGAAGGAAAGGTGTTTAATAAGGTAAAAGAGAAACGGGAGAAAGAGAGAGTGTCCTTTTCAGACAAACGTGCCACGGTAGGACGCTATAAATAACTCAGCAACTTCTCTGAAAACGGAAAGTAGCTCGCCTTCGAGTTCCGTAGCAAATTCCCAGAATAGCTTTCTGGATCGGTGTTCGTTCGGTCGTTCGACCGCTTGTTTCCTTTACTCGTGATTATTGAAACCAATCGAGAGCACAATTTTCATTTCAACTCGTTTCGTCTAACTTTCTATTGTTAAGTAACGAAAAATTATTCTCTCTTTCTGCTCTGATAACCTTTAAAAGTATACACAACCCTGTTGTTGTTAAAATTAATCGACGTCTGACTATAACCGCCTACGTTCCACTATCACCAGCGAAAGCAAACAAAGTCTGCGTACTCGAGCGATTCGTTCGAATGCTCGAATAACGATCCATCGATTTACGTTCCGAGTTTGTCCTCGACGAAAGAAATTTAAACATGAGAATACCTAGTCCCTGGTTATTCGATAGAGATCATTGGCTCTCTATCTCTCCTTTTCTTCCTCGCCTACTACTTTCGACCCTCTCTATTCTCTGTTCATCCAACTCTCGATAGAATTACGCGCTTGCCTCATCATCGGCATTGTTAACGCCGACCTTCGTCATTGGGTCAAGATCGCCTGTATTCCGTGTCTTTGTGTTTCGTGTAATGTCAAACGAGAAATAAGGATGGGGAACTTGAAAAAGTCACGGTCGTCATGGTTCCCCGCGTAGAACGCTCTTCGACTGTTCAGCGCGACGGGTCAATTGAAACGGGACAGCTGATCGTATTTTTGCGATTCCCGACGAACCAATTGTTGGACCAATATCCACGATTATAATTGCCAAGTAGTTAGCAGTCATGATTGACGATAGATCGGTTTAAAAGGAGGACAGTTTTGCGACGGTGTTGTTCTCGAGCGCGTGCCCCGAAGTAGACGGAACTAAAAAATGTTCAACTGTTTAAACATACCATGTAATAACTCGGGGGACGACGAAAGCCGTCGACAAACAAGACCGAGCATGGTCGAAAACGCTTACGATATCGTTCTCGCGCGACCGTGCCAAGATGCAATTGATGTAAATTAAAGTAACGATTAGAGGAAGCGACAGAACTTGATTCCGTTCTCGGCATAACGCGTCGACAGCAGACAGCTGGACGCACACACACGCTACGCGACTCCACTTATTCGTTTGCTCGAGGCAGCGTTTGTTCGTTGACGGACTTGCTCCGAAATGGAACGCGACCACAAACAACCGAACGGGCCGAATGAGCTGTAGACGAAGAGAAATGATCGGATGAAGAACGAGGAAGGGAACGGAGTCGCGCAATTTCATTTTCTTCGCGAATCGCGTACGGACTCTGCTCGCCACTTGAGAGAGATGAAACGCAGACTTCAGAGCCAGAGTCGGGCTAAATTCTCATCGAACGTCGCGTATTTTCAGGTTGATCGTTTGGAGCAAAGTAAAGTACCGTCGATGAGATCGTTTCGGTTGAGAAATTCTGTTGAGCGAAATATAGCGCATCTACCAACAATGTTTGGGATCAAAAGAAAAAGGAACAAAAAGAATCGAACGGACGCAACGTCGCGAATAAATCACAACGTGCAATGTTTTTATACAACTCGGGACTGCTCGACAAACCAAACAATTCCACGGTTTCTTATGAGAATTCCTTCTTGTCTCGTCCTTGATCGATAAAGTTGATCGAATGAAAGGTAAAAGAAACGAATCGCGGTTGGGTTTTCACAGTTCGAAGGAAGCTTTTCAATTCGACCCGACCCGACCCGGCTCGACCCGTCCCGCTTCGTCCGGTTTCGTAGCTCCGTTCCCTGGTCACGACACGCGACACTCGACACTCAGACACACGACACTCGACACTCGACACTGAACACCGAGGACGTACCCGGAGCTCGAAGACGACGGCAAACTGTTTACGATGCGAAATCGTTTCGAAAACCGGGGAGAACTCTGCTGCTGGTCGATCGAAATAAGGAGGAAAGAATCGTGAGAATGGCGCGTGTTCGCAATCGGTACCTCGAGAAACGTACCTTGATCTGCTGTTCCTTGAATGGCAGCAACGGGCACCACGAATAGATTCCTTCTGATCCGGGCGTCGCGGCGTTCCGCGTCTAATATACACCTCTCGGCGGGTGTTCCGTTGCGCGCGTCCTTCTCTTTCAGGGGGAACCCCTTTCTGCGCCACCCCTTCGACTCGCCCATAGAATCGCCGCGTTATCGCTGCCCCCCTGGCCCTGGTCTCTCTGCTCCGAGTCGGCCGTCGCTGGTGCCATCAGCTGCCCGCCTAATTGCGAACAGGCAGAAATAGAGCCTGCAATCTTCTTCCTTGCGAATAACGAGTGGCTGACATGACGTCTTCTACGTCATCGTAGGCTCCTTCGTATTCCTTTTCGCCTCCCCACCTTCTCGGTGCTTTCCTTCGTTTCCTGACTTCTTCCCGCCCTTTCAATTTCCTTATCTTTTTCGCTCGTTTCGACGCGATTGAACCGAGACGCGCGCGCAGATCGTCTCGAGCGAGCCACGTTTCGAGAATCGCCGTAGGGAGGGGACGGAAACGTAGGCGTCGTAGAGACAACAAAAGATAGTTGATCAACGACAATTTTAGGATACACGTGGAACACCAACGACGGAGAAATTGCCTCGAGTACACGTGCCGTCGCGCGTCCTATCTCGCAACCGAGGGTGCCCGGAGGACGCTCGAGTCCGCCAGCTTCTGATTCGGCTATGAAACTATTCCTACAAAGTTCATTTTTTGCATACGCTTTCATCGAGTCGCGCAAATAATTTTTTATTCCTATTTTCTGGTCTGTAAGAAATGATCCTTACGTATGCGAAATACGTAGATTCTTAATATTTAAAAAGGAAAATATTCCACGCCGTTTGTCAATCGATATTCACGTCCGAAGCTAGATTATAAGACCGAAAGTTCTCCTGTGATCAAACGAGGACCCGCTCGAAAATAGCCGAGGAAAATATTTTTGGACTGTAATTACAGATTTCGCGAGATGAAACGTTCTTCGTCTAGACTAGAGCATAGTTAACGCCTGGCTCCGTGTATACTATGTAAATTAGACAGCAGCGTTTTCCAAACTAGAGACGGAGCGGTCTCTAAGAAATGCGCCTTACAATCAAGTGTATTCATTATAGGGAGACGTCTTACAAAAAGTTTGGAAACCACTGGTACGTATGGTATAGTAAACGTACTGTATAGGGATACCATGAGTTTGTCCTCGCGTCGGGGGCAACATTCTTCGAAACGGTTTGAAAGTCTCTGTTCTGGCGTAATATGCACTTTCCACAACCAGTTAGGCACGTACTCCGCAGTAATTGACTCGTACCGATAGTCAACGCACGGCCAAGCCCCGACGACTCTATCGGGACTCAATTATAACTCAATGATGTTCAACGTTGCGTATCCCCGTTGCGAATTACTCTCGGCGCGGTTCTCTTTCTCGTCAAGGGTGAATAAGAAGAGCGTTCGAGTTAACTCTATTAATCTGGTTAGAGCATTGCGCAATTATAAAGAAAATAATACGAGGAGAGTACGAAAGAGTGCGATACGTATTATACATTTGAATTCAAATTTTGCTCGCCTTTGCTTATCGGCCACTGGAAAGCTAAGCCAGGTTTCATGGCAAAACCAACGAGTAGAATGAAAAAGTGGTATCGGAGAGAAGATGGAATGAAGAAGGAGAGGAAGGTGAAAAGGAGAAAGGAAAGGCAAATATGTTCGAGCTAGACGCCTAGACAGCGTGGCAGCAGCCCCGGTATTGAAATAAAACGAGAATAGATTCACAATTGCACGTGCATGCAGACTCATAATGCTTCCTCTTCTTCGACATCCTGCACTTGATATTTACAAGTTACATCCAGTGGCCCATTATACCATGGGCTCCATGGAGCTTCGGATGAAATTCTCATCGAAAGAAAAGACGAATGGAGAACAACTTTTCTCTATTACCAAGTTTACCTTGTATGTACACCTATAACAGCGAAAATAGAAAAAGGACTCTGTATTATATACATATATTAAGAAGCAATGTTGTAACGACGCTTATAGCATCAATTTTCTGTACTTTCTATTTCAGGGGATTGATGAGTTTGCCTTCCGAGAAGCTCATTTGTTTCTTTTCATCTGCCGTTTTTCATCAAATAATTCTCCTTGACTCCTTTTTTCTGTTGTTTGTCGCGATGCCACGGTTACCAGAAACGACTTCTCGATAAGACGATCCTATTTTCTCCCCTATCCTTGTCGACGATAATAGATAGCTCGATAGTCTGGCGACACGATACACGCGCATCTATACGCGTCAAAGTACATTTAGCTACAAACGCGCATCGTCGTTGTCGCGATGTATTTATTGTTTTCTTTTTTTTTCAGTGAACTTTTAAATCGGAAGATATTATCATGCACACTTCAGGAAACGTTTTCATAACGAGTTCGTCTTCAACGGAAACTTGGACAACGTTTTCGTACGGCTACTCTGGTATCTTGATCGCGAAGCGTTGGGTGCTCGCTCACGGCTCCATATTGGCTTCTATCCTGAACCGATCTGGCAAGCTTTACCACCGCGTCGCCACTCTAAATCCTGGAGAATTAATATTATTTGGAACGTCGGGGTTAGTCGACGATTTAACTCTTCTGATCCATCGTGGCCGCTCATCGATTGAATCAGGAAAGCTGGTGGCTGCTTGGAAGTGTCCACTTTTGAAGGACACTTTGGAGAATTTGTTCGAGAGTTGGAAATTTCAAGAGAAGCAAGCATTCGATCGCCTTTTATTGCCGACCTTCTTAATGATCGAGTGTGGAGAAGAGCTGGTGTCCGAGTTTCTGGAAGATGAAGACGATAGAGAAACACAAATGAAATCGAAGATTCAAGAAACACTGCTCCGATTCGCGAAAGAAACTGCTGCTAGCAGACTCGTTAAAGGATCCACCGTTGAAATTGTGTCGACACCTTTCGGAAATGCCTTCTTCGCCGATACTGTGAGTCGTGGGATCGTAGGAAATTTACTTGGACTCGAAGAATGCCTGATTCTGATGGATGCTACCGTTTTCCCGGAATGCGAGGGTAGTCCTGTGTATTTGATCGATAATCGGTAATCCATTCTTCTTCTAAGCAATGTTAATCAATCCTTTCGAAAACAGTTTTCCCCTGCTGTTTGGTCTGCTCGCGCCCCTATTAATTGTGTTTCCGTTTCGTGATCTCGATCTCGATCTCGGCCTTGCAACATATTCCACAAAGCGGCTGTAAAAGTATCCGCGGCATGGTAATCGCATCGTTGAGCTGGTGCCGGGGAGAATGGGTCGACTACACTTTCGCAGTGAATTTGCTACCGTCGTTGAAGCAGATCGTTCAGAGTCGAGTCATACGAGATGAATCTCGATGTTTGGCCTCTGCGGTTCTCCCTTTCACCCGATGGAATAATCGCAACGACGAAATCGGTATGTAAGCCACTGTTCCGTGTTTCACGATTTCCGTTCATTCGGGTACAGCTCGAGCCACGTTGCGTTTTACGGAAAATCATTGATCCGTCTGTTAGATACCCTTGAAAGAAGCGTCGTGGTAGTGAAATGCGGACCTAATTGGGGTACGGGCGTCCTGCTGGACGAACGGACAGGAACTTTCGTAACTTGTGCACACGTAGTTGCCGGAGTATGTACTTTTTCTTAAAGGCGAAGACTGAAACGTGGACTGAATATCGTGCACAAGCTTTGTCTTCAACGAGAACCACTTATTCCTGCTCTTGAAACCAACATAAACAATTTTTTCTTTATCTCGGTTTATCCTGCGCTGTATTAAGGTCGTATACACTATAAGCCTATTTCATTTCGTTACCGAGATAGACATTGTTTATGTTGATCTCAAGAGCAGAAATAAGTGGTTCCCAATGATGAAGGCAATGCTTGTGCGTTCAGTCCTCGTTTTAGTCTTTATTGGCTACCAAGTATACGCATATGTGAATAAATTAAAGATTACAATACTAAATAAGCATCCTTATCCACATTTTCAGGCACAGGAACAGACGATCGAGCTCGCCACGTACATCGGGTCGGGAAAAGATATATCTCACTGGTTCGCACGTGCCAAGTTGATTTACAAAACACCACGTAATAGGCCTTACGATGTCGCCGTGTTAAGGATCGACTCGAGGCGCAAAGAGCCCTCGTTGAAAGCCATCAAGTTGGCCGATAAGCCTTCGAACAAGGGTGAGACTACGATTTCGTTCGGCTTGTTTCCCACGTTCGTTTACGCTTTAAATCGATACAAGTTAAAATCGATGACGCGGAGGAAACGAAAGAACAAGGGAAAGGAATGGGTTCGAGCATTGCAATTATCTCCGTTGAGATGGCTGTAAAGTAAAAAGATAAAACGATATACGATATTCCGTTATCAACGCAGTCGTTCGTATTAACAGTTACCCATCCGGTTATATCGAGACTCGCGGTCTTCCTTTGTAACGCACCTACACCGCTGGAGGTTATTCCGACTGGTTAACGGTAATGACAATAAGAATTAAGAATATAGGCAGATCGACGCACACACGGCGACACCGTGGCGCCTGAGCATTGCAAGGGACAACACTGACCTTTCATCGGCGGAAAAATAACTAGGTCTAAATTGGGCCAATTGATCTCTTAGGGGTAGAATCGACATTTCGTCAGCGGTGAATGTCGAACGAATGTCGCGGACGTCTCTAACGCCTTTCCGTCGCCTCGCCGCCCTCCTCTTCGCTGCCCCTACTCTCGCCTTTCGGGCTCCTTTCAATCGAGTCTAATGAGCATTCATTGTCAACAACTACAAATTAGGTAGAAAACTACTAGCCGAGCCACCGGGACGCGTGGAATGATATGTCTCTCGTGGGTTGAACATCTTATCACTGTTTGCCAAAGTAGGCGTCCATTAGGAAAACCGTCTTACGATCCAAGGGGGTCACAACAGGGAATTTGTAATGTGGACAAATGTAGACAATTTCACTACGCTTAACTAACATAATATAATGTTTGGTTTGAAAAATGTATCGATTAGAAAATATGAACCGTTCAACAGGTGAGCCAATACTTTCGATTGGATTTCCATTTTCTTCGAAAGGCAGAGCCACTGTCAGCAACGGAGTGGTGTCGAAGATATCCGACTGCATGCTTCAAGCGAATTGCTGTGCGCAAAGCGGGGCTAGCGGCGGACCTATCGTTCGACGGGATACGCTTGAAATGATAGGAATGATCGTCAACAACACCGTTTCCGCGGATGGTTCTACCTTATATCCGCGGCTGTGTATGGCAATACCTGTTACCGTTTTGAAAGGCCCGCTCAACGAGTATTTACGAACAACTGGTAAATATGTTATCCGTTAGAAAGAGTTTTTCCGGAGTTTGTAAGAATTGAATTTCCAAGTACAGGAGAAAGATATTTTTACTCCGTAGCCTGTACGAAATTTCCAACTTCTTCGTTAATAATGGCGTACGTTTTTCGTTTCGTTTTTAGATCCTAAAACGCTGGAGAAGCTAACACAACACGATGTAAATATTGAAGCAGCATGGAGCTTCCGTCCTTTTCTTTATTCAAATATATGACATATACATTTTAAATGTCTACTCTAATCTGTTCATCCGTAATTGCGAGCAGATAAGGCGAGTAGATAACAATGAACCTTTGAAACAGAGAGGAAACAGAAAGACGCAAACTATGATTGTTCAAAAACACAGCATGTTTTATTCTGTTTGTATCAAAAGGTAATCGTAATACTTGCACTGTTTGTATATTTTACTGTAAAGGTACTCTTTGGCATTTGTTCTGCTCAAATAAAAAGTTTCATCCAAATAAAGACTTCAAGAAGCCGGTCCTATCCGTTGCAGATTCATTCTCTTTCCTGCTTCTAATCTCAGCATCTGTGTCCCTTTGTTTTATCATAGGTGGTACAAATGTACTTTCTCCATCTTGTTGCTGTTGCTTTTTACGCAATTTCTTACTTCTATCAACGTTGTGGGAGAAGAAGTTTGCTTCTCGTTTAGCTTGTGCAATTTCTGCTCTAAGCCTTTGTTTACGTACTGCTCGCTCATATGCTAAACGCTCGCTCAAGTGTATCCATTTGAATCTAATAAAAAAAATATTAATACTGCAATTATGGGGACATAAAAAAAGTTTTGCTTTAAAACCAATTACAATTTGTTACCTTGGGAGATACTTTATATTCCAAATAACATCGTAGAATTTGCTCTTTTTCCTAGTTGAAATTTGTGTATTATTCAATGTAAGTGCAACATATTTTGCTACCTTCTTACTTTCAAATTCTACCCAACCTTCGGTGAATGATTTTGCACAAACTTTCTTTCGCTTTTTTATCTTCCCATCTCGTTCTAATTCTGAAAACGATAACAATACCGCGTACAGCGATCTATAAATAATTACAATTACAATTGGAAATACCGACACATAAATTTCCAGGTTATGTTTGCTATAGATCTTAATCTCTCGCTACGTACTTTATTTCAATGACTAACCATTTTCTGCTAATTGCAAGTACACTCTTCCAATTTTTCCATATTCTGAAAGTAATTCGCGAATTTTTGTGATATTCATATATTTGGGTATGTTAGATAAGTATATAATTCCTCTCTTTCGAGTCTTTGTCTGCGTCGCATTTTCCTCTTCTACGATTTCTTCGCTTTTAATGTTTTCCATTTGTCAGAGACTTTTATAAACCACTTTTTGTCCGTTTTCGAGACTCGCGTTGTTGTTTTCAATTTAAAAATATTTCAAAACATACCATATCATGTTCGATTATGCTCGCTTTCATGGAAACGACACGACGGCACGCATGACGCAATATACATACAGGAGTTACCATACGCATACATATACATTTCAATGGCTCATTATATATATGTACATATAAATTTTGTTTCTATCTTTGCTATGTGCATGTTCTGTTTGTAGCATACATTATCATATCTGTTATGATTATAAATTTTATTATAATCTGTACGCGATCCATGAAACGTATATATTATTTTTTCTATGTTTAGTACTGTTTTCATGTAACTTTCAGAATTGAAGCTCAAGAATGGATCGATGAATGATATATTTTTAGTTATATATATCCCTGTTCGATTCTCTAACTTTCAGTGCTCAAATATCTAATATTCCATGGACGTATTAACGATAGATACTAGCTAACAGGAAATGGATAATAAAAGAATAAATATGTTTTTATAATAATACCACTTGCCGTGAAAAATTTGGAAAAAGGATAGGGTCACTCAAAATAATTAGCCTCACGTCCCGAACAGTGTAGATAAATGATGACATGTCGATTTCAACGGTTAATATACGAAAAACCAAAAACGATTACGAGTGATTTGTGGAAAGTGCTGATTGCCGGTTGTGACTCGACCCACGAATGCGTTTAACGCGTTGCAGCGCTACCGCCTTACTCTTCTTGCTGTTGCGCAACAAGAAGCGCGCAGCGTCTCAGTGTGTGCACAAAGGCACAAGTGCATTCGTAACACGATGTATCGTTGAAGAAAGCTCAATTTTTCCGCGAGATACGTTTTTTTCATGAAGATTCCGCGGAAGAAGTTTTACATGAATAATCCTCTGCACGAATAACTTTGTAACGGCGAAAACAACGACGGGTGAGCGAAAACTTTCGGGGAAACGTTACTTGGTTGACTCAAACAAAATGGCGACGATCGTCTTCTTGGCGGTACTGTTTACTTGACCGTGAACGTTATGTTTCTCGCGAAGTGTGGCACGAGAGGTGTTGTGTTTTTAACTTTCTTACTATCGATTAGCATCGGTTTAATCACACAATTTTAATAAACTACGTGACGTATGTGGCCTTTGAAGTTTTCGTGATCGTACCTCCATATCATAGGTAATAACGTGACAAATGCGAACGACACGCACCGTGCAACACGTTTTTGCAATTTGTCGTTCCTCACTTTTCTAATTTTTCCTGGATCTTTTTGGAGGGATGTTAAAGATTCGTAATGTTCGACTTTCGTCGATACCCGACCCGGCTTGTACTACGTAGGAGCGAGATTTAATTTCCATGTAGCCAGGAGCGTGCCTAATTAATCGGAAACTTTGCCTAACCGTTCTGGTACACTCGATGCCCATTCGAACGTTGGTCTTCCCTTTCAAGGGCGCTCATAACCTTTCTTTCTTCCGGATACGTTCGACTCGGGACACGGGTATGCTACAATTGTTACTTTTAACGAGACGGATCCATTAAAGGCGAACACTGCAACTTTTCCTCTAGGTTAAGAAACAATGTCTAGTTCGTATGTTATCGAACCGCAGGAAAGCGGATCGGACAAGAAGGACGACACATTGATTATTGTAGTCAACGACGATGGCACCATATCCGTTGACCAAGAAACCTTACAAAGTTTGATCAGTAAGTTTTGATTGTTATTCGATTTACCTTGTCGATATCTTATGTAGTATCTGATCATCTTTATTTTCAGTGAATCAATCCAATGCAAATGTCAGCGTAGTTAGAGTAGGCCAAGCCGAGACAGATGCTGAAAATGGTGATATCACATTGACCGTAGACCCTCCTCCATCTTTTACACCAGCTGCTATAAATCCTGGGAGCACAGCTCCAGATGCCGGTACCTTTGTCGATCCTTTCATGGAAATGGATCCAGAGCAACTGGAAAGATTGGAGACAGCTTTGCAAAGCGAAGAAGCAAAGCAAATTCTTGGAGAAAATGTTACAGCTATGCTTGATATGTTAACAGTGGAGGAACAACAGAACTGTATAAGGTACAGCGTCGAACTGGATCATTGCTATACAAGCAGGACGTCGCCTTCCGATCCAAAACCAAAGGATCCCCTGCCCACTACTGATTCACCCACTTCTGTTGACAATGTGCAATACGCGCGTCAACTTTCACCTGTTGATGCATCCAATACCACGTCAGCTGTTGCCGAAGCTGAGAGTATAGTTTCAACAAAGTCAAAAGTTACTCCAAAAACGAATAAACCTGTGGGTCGCCCGCGAAAGAATGTCACCCCGGGTTCCGTAACGGTACCCAATAACTCAAGATCATCCGTCAATATAATGAATACACCTAAATCTATCGGACACCCAGCCTCGAGAAATTTAACTGGAGCATTACACCAAGGAATTGGAAAACATCAAGGAAGGTCCAACGACGAGGATGAAGAGGAACCGTCGTCTTCGTCCACTGAATCGTCTGAATCGGAACCACCATCCGACAATGATTCCGACTTTGGACCACGAGGCCCTAGAAGAGGTGGCATTAGAGCTAGAGGTGGTAGAAAAGGTCTCACTACCAGAGGAGGTAGTATGGCAGCTACTCGTAGGAGGGGTGCCAACAAACAAATGGATATGGAGCAAGTCCGACGATTAGACATGGAAATGGCTGCAGCCGTCAACGCTATGAAAAGTCCGGAGAAAGATGAAAAATCGGGAGGATTTAGTCTTGTTAGAGGTAAAAGACAGTATGGAAGAACTAGCGTTGGGAGAAGAAAAGAAGATCCGCAACGCGTCGAACCATCTCCAGTCATAAACGAGGACATGCCGGTTGCGTTTGAGAAACCGCTCCAAACAACGAATCAAGTCAAAGCGAATTTGATCAATGCTAATATGATCAAAGGCGATATGATCCTCACGAAACCTGGACAAGGAAAGAACAACCAAAAGGTTACGTTTGTGCAAAAGCAAGTGCTTATGAAACCGAACGATATTAAAAGCATGGGCTTGAAGAAGCAAGTGATGCTTCCTAAAGGAAAATTCTTGAGTCAAGCTGGAACCAAGTTCTTCGCGACTAAAGACGGCAAGTTGGTTCAAGTACCGATAACTGCCAAAGCTATAACTTCAAACGCTCCGGTTAGTCAAATCAAGAGTCCGGTGCCCCAAGTTTCTCCAACGCAACAATCTGTCGTTATTCAAAATCAAACATCACAGATACAACAGCAACAACAATTAGTAAAAGTGGCTTCACCTGCTGCAGCTTCGAAAATGAAACCTTGCGATGTGAAAAAAGAAAAAAGGAAGTCCGACGGATTGGAGGTTGTTGCAAAAACTGAAGTTGATCCTGGAAGAGCAACGGAAGGCAAAGTTTTGGATGGTTAGTTGATACGAACGTAGTTTGTAGTATTCGTGCAGTTAGATATTTCCGATTAAAGATTTCTTTACAGGTACGAAAAAACATCATCCAAAGAAAGAAACTCGTAAAGCACCGGCATGTATAGTGGATAGTCTAGGACCTGCGCTTTTCTCGACTCCAGACATCATTCGCCGTGTCGGTTCGAACGGTGATTCGAAAATTCAAGAGAATATAGTGACATCTCCGATTGGCGCGTCACCATCTACAGGCATCGTATCCCCGGGTACTTCTACAGCAGTGGCACAATCGTTGTCGTCGTCAATACCTTCAACGTTATCGAGTCGTTCAGGTTTGTTTAGCATTTTCATACTTGTGTTACGTACATACTCCGGAGTTATTTCAAATTCTTATCAAATATTATGACAAAAGGTATTACTGTGCCCACGTCTTCCGAGCGAGTTTCGCATTCAGAATCTCACATAATCACGGAAAAGAGGGAAAATGATGATTCCTTAGTCAACGAAGAGGAATGTAAACCGGTCGTAAAAGCTAATGTACCAGAGGAGTTACAGTCTACTTTAGAATCAGGTAAAATTCGAAATGAAGTTTTCATATTTTCTTCCTTCTTTACTTATTTTTGTCGAATGCTAATCGCGATGTATGTAAATTAATTCGACATTCATTTTTAAGGCGGTATAGAAGGCGAGGAACAGTTACTAGCTACATTAGAAATGGAAGCTAGTAAACACGAAGAGGAACTGCTGGCAGAAGCACTGTTGTTACAAGAAGAGCTCGGAGTTGATTTGACCGAACATGTATTACAAATTTTTATTTTTATTTTTTCATTAAAAAGTACAATTCACGAATGTTTTATTCGAAAGCCTCAAAATCGTTTACTTGAAATAGTATTTAGCAGACACAATTATATTTTCTTTAGCTATACATTTTTCTTTTCTTTTTCTTGAATACCGTAGACTGCACTTGTCGAACAAGGAGGTACTGTGGCATCGGAATCGTTGTCTTCGAGTAATGCTGTCCCGTCTTTGCTCACATCCGAGTCAGAACCCGCTAAACCAATGGATACCGTTACGCCAATAATCGTGACGACAACCATGACGAGCACGACAACGGTTATGGGAACTTCACCCGCAATAACTACTAGGGAACCGGTAAAGAAGTGTTCGAAGGAGGAGAAGGAACCCATTCAGATTATTCGTGGTGGACGAATAATTACGCTACCTCCTATCGAGGCACCGGCTACTAGAAGTAAGCGGTTACAAGCAAAGGTTGAACCTGCACAAAAAACCTTCAATACAGTGAAACGAATGGACAAGTTCAGGTGTGTACATTGTGTACAGCACGAGACCACCA
This sequence comes from Hylaeus volcanicus, assembly GCF_026283585.1. Taxonomy (NCBI): domain Eukaryota; kingdom Metazoa; phylum Arthropoda; class Insecta; order Hymenoptera; family Colletidae; genus Hylaeus; species Hylaeus volcanicus. Next base: position 770,545 of record NC_071980.1, on the reverse strand, counting down.
TTCATAATTCGATAATTATACTTAATAATGTTCATCCATATTATAGCATGCAAGCGGTACATCAAAGATCGCCGCATTCCGTCAAGGGTGATACTCGTTTGACCGTCATTCATGGCGAAGAACATGACAGCGAGGAAATGATGTTAGAAATGAGGACCGAGGAAGAAGAGACCGAAAAGCACGATGGAGTGGAGGAAGATGAGGATGAGGAAGACGACGAGGAGGAGGATAATTCGGATTCAGAAGATGATCCCGACAGGCTTTGGTGTATATGTAAGCGGCCACATAACAATCGTTTTATGATTTGTTGCGATGTTTGCGAAGATTGGTTCCACGGAAAATGCGTACATGTTAGCAAAGCTATGGGTGAGTTTGAAAAATATTACACCCATCTCTACAATGTTTATCGGTGATGCGATAACATCGCATGATATGTGAATTTTTTATTATTTTTCTTAGGTCAACAAATGGAAGAAAAGGGAATAGAATGGGTTTGTCCGAATTGCTCGAAGAAGAAGGATGAGGAATTAAAAGCTAAGACCGTATCTGGAAAGCAACGAATTCATTCTGACGCTTTATCTGAGAATTCCATCCTTATGAAAAATCTTAGCTCCCCTAATCAAGCAGTTGCTAAAGAAACATCGTCTTTGATCTCTTCCGATTATGGCGGCGTTCAATATTCCAGCGGTATGCAATGCGTCGTTTGTAAAAAAGAAGCGAGGAATTCCAGCATATACTGTTCCGATGCTTGCATACTCGCACACGCCCAAGAAACCCTAACCAAAGACAAACCAGTACCGGTACCAATGCAAAGTCCGAAAGCAACAAAAGTATCACCATTTGACGCTGCCTCCAAGCTAAAGTCCGAAGCTAGAATCATAGTCTTTGAGAGAAAAACGGGAAAAGTGTTATCTGGTGAGTCAATGGTTTTCTTAACGAATTACATCCTCGAATGAAAGGTAAAATTTTCAGGTGCCGATGCTCCGACAAGATCAAATTTACGTATGTGGTTAAAAGAAAATCCTACATTTGAGGTAGTTGGTGCAAATAACCTTGGCTCGGTGCAAGTAGGAAAAACGATTACGTCTATTCACACACAAGTGCCAGGCAAACCAGTAAGTATATAAAGTTTCCGCTTTAACTGTTTGGAATTTTAGTATTCTATACGGACAACAATGAAATATTCAAATCATCGAAACAATGTGTTTTAAGGGGAAAGCTACGATACTGCCAACCGGGAAAGGACAAAATGTTCCGAAGATGACATACACCAAAGTTCCAGGTTCCAAGCAAATGATTTTAACCGCAGGAAACAAGAAATATACGATAATCTCCAGTGGACAACAACAATCTCCGCAACTACAACAAGTTCAACCACAACACACGAAAACGATACAGGTGAAACAAACGTTAGTCTCTCAGACGGATAAAAGTCCATTGATAATGAAAATAACAACACCAAAATTGACCAATCAGACACAATTGAAACAACAGCCTTCAGCATCGCCAAAACAAATGCCGAATGCGAAGAAGCAAGAGGTCAAACAAACGACTGTACAGGTGAAACAACAAATAAAACCAAGTCCAACAAGAAAACCTGAAACCGAACCGATCAGGGTGAATATACGAAAAACTTTGACGGAGTTGTTATCAACTCGCATAAAGGAAACCGAAGATTTGAAACTGACCGACGAGGAAATCGTTGAGTTAGCTTTCAATATCGAGTTGGAATTGTACAAATATTTCAAAGATACTGGTGCCAAGTATAAAGCCAAGTATAGAAGTCTCGTATTCAACATAAAGGACACCAAAAATTTAACCTTATTTCGAAAAATTGCCGACAGATCGTTGACACCCGACGCTGTAGTAAGACTAAGTCCCGATGAAATGGCGAGTCAGGAATTGGCTGAATGGCGAGAGAAAGAAACTAAGCACCAGTTGGAAATGATTAAGAAGAACGAGTTGGATTTGATGGCGCAGGCCAAATCGATCGTTGTCAAAACTCACAAAGGCGAGCAGATTATTGAGAACGATGGCGCCATTGATCACGTTGATCCCAAAACTCCCGTGCAAGATATCGTGACCGCTTTGAACAGCGCCGACAGCATATCCTCGACCGTCGACGATGTGGAAAAGGAGATGGAGAGAATGAACGACGAAGATAGAAGCTTCAGAGGAATCGAAGACGCGAAGAAGTTGAAGAGCATCGACGAAAAGAGGAGGAAAGATAAGGAAAAGGACAGGGGTCGAGAAAAAGAGAAAGGCGGCAAGGATAAGGAAAGGGAGAAAGAGGTAGGTCGTTCGAGAGGGAGTGGTAGACGCGAGAGGAGCACCAGCAGAACTAAACACAAACACGGTAGGGACGACAGGGAACGTAGTAAGACAAGAGAAAAGAGCAGAGAACAAAAATCTCGGGACAAGGAAGGTAAGCGGGAAAGGGAAAGGGATCGCGAGAAGGGGAAGGATCGGGAAAAGGACCGAGACCGATTGAGAACCGGGGAACGGGAAAAATCGAAAGTACGAGAGAGGGGCAACAAAGAGAAGAGCAAGCAAAAAGACAAGGACCGAGAACGACACCGGTTTAGCGAGAATAATTCAAGGAATCGCAGTAATCTGTTTGACATCGACAAAAGAGACGATGATTTGGATAAGAAAGAAGATCCGATAGGCTCAGCGGGAGCATCGTCAGAGAAAACGATCGAGGATCGACTATGGCGTCACATCGAGGACGAAGCCACCACGAACACCATCGATGGAAATGATTCCGATGTGTCAGATAGGGAACCCACTTCAACGGTGACGATTAAAACGCCAGATATTAACGAGGATATCGAGAGAGAAAGGGAACAAGAACCGGTCACAGTTGAAAAAGACATCCCGAAAGGAAGTTGGCAAACAGTTTGGAGAGGCTTCGTTAATATGGTGGATGTTGCAAAATTCTTTATTACCGCGCAAGAAGTCAGCGGTCACGCAAGGGATTTGATGGACGATTTGCCCGATACGGTCGACGTTGTCGGCAGGATAAGTCACGAGACCGTGTGGGACTACATCTCAAAAATGAAGAAAACTGGGTCAAAGGAGATTCTAGTGATTCGTCTTACAGCCGCTAACGACGAAGAGAAGATTCCGTACATAACTCTATACAGTTATTTGAACAGCAGAAGTCGTCTCGGTGTCGTTGGAAACGTTTCCAAAAATATCAAGGACTTTTACATAATGCCTTTCTCGAGTCAAAGCACAATACCTCCGGTTCTGCTACCTTTGATCGGCCCTGGTTTCGAGGAGCACAGACCGCATCTACTTTTGGGAATAATCGTCCGTAACAAAAGAAAACGGTTCTCTGGTGTGACCTCGTCGTCTATACCGATGAAACTGGCTAAGAAAGACACCGATAGAAGCTACACCCCGCCATTAGTCGCCGCTTCGAAGGATAAGGCCAGTAGTTCCAATGTAACAACTATGATAACGGCTACGATTACATCTGCAGCGCCGCCAACAGCCGTGGCTTCTTCGTCGTCGTCGTCTTCGTCTTCGTCTTCGTCTTCTTCTTCCCCTGCCCCAACAATAACCACCAGCGCGTATCTCAAAGCTACGTCTGATTCCGTGAAAGAGAAGCAACTTCCAGTCACTCAAACAACCCTCGACACTTTGAACAGAGCGCATATAGGAATGTCGAGAGGCAGTCTACTCGATACAGCTGCTATATGCAAAATCGTTCCTGAATTGTCTTCAAAGATCGACCTCACTTCCTCGCCTGGCAAAGCACCTCTCGATGACGACGGTGACGAGCCCTACAGCCCCGGCCAGATGGACGAGGAACAGATCGATCTTGACCTGCGAACCTCTTCCTCGACTTGTTCGACAGCCACAGCGATACCGTCGATGTCATCTATATCTATGTCGATGGCTATCGACGGCACCGCGATAGATAACGGTATTATTTCTTCCAGTAAAAGCTCCAACGATCTCCAACGGAAAATGGAAGAACTAAACAGGCAAATCGAAGAACAGAAGCAACAAATACAAAACATTAGTTCGTCGTTTCTCGGTGAATCAACGCCTACCTTGCCGGTGAGAATTTTCACAAGATTTATTTTTTACAAAATCGATTGTTATTGTTTCTCCTATTGTCCTATTGTAAATAAAATTGATTTCGATTTACCCATGGTATCCTGTTCCTATCCTTGAGCTGCTCAGATTCTTACTTGTTGCGTACAAATTCTGACCACTTTGATCTTTAACGGGGTACGTATGTCTGCATGGGAATATTCTCTCTTCGATTCAACAAGACCGAGCAACTCGCTCCGCATCGTAAGTATGAAGAGGAATATTACGTACCCTAATAGAATTTTCACGAGAAGGAACATAAGTAATATAAAATATCGAGAGAGTCGAATTTAATGCTAAGTAGAAATCTGTCAGTGGCTCCATTCCTTTTCGTTCCCGAGGATTCTCTTTTTCTTCGAATAAATCGAATCGCCCGATCGACTCGCTGATCGAGTACAGAACTAGGGCGGTGGCTGGGCGAGAAATTGAGAGAGAAGGGATGCTTTGGAGAACAATTATTTTTCTGTTAGAGTTTAGACAAAAGTTCAACTCGCTACGAATACATGGTTATACTCCTTTTTTCGAAGAACATGTAACGGGTGTGTATACACATTCGCTTATACATGTATATGTGTGCGAGTATGTACGTATATATACACATGTATAATTATACTCGAAGGAAAAGAGAAGGGGAACGGTAACAAAGCATGCTTTAAGTGTAACAGTTATAACAAAACCCGTAATTATTTCTCATTTTGTTTCCGTTTATTACAGGGCTTAGGGCTGGACCCCCCGGCTGGCGATGAGAGCGAGGAAGCCTACAGTCCCCCGGACACAAGATCGTTCACACCGCCGCCACCCCCGGGTATTTCAAAATTAACACAGCCAATTCTCGACAAAGTATCGAATATCACGATACCAGCGAATCTGCAAGAAATTCTGGCGAACGTCAAGCGACAGGAGAGCTCTAAAGTGGACCCGTATTTACCATCCAAGCCCAGTGCCACGTTCTTAACCACCGTTAACTCTTCGATTTACCAAAATCCTGAAAAATATTCTTCACCGTCTCCGGTAAAACTTTCAGTTGGCGGCTCGAGCAAGACCAATCTCGAGAAAGCTTCGCTGGATGCAAACAATCAACGGGAGTCTCTGCCGAAGGAGAAAGAAAGCAAGAGTACTCTGAGCTCTCTGAGCGACTTGGACTTGATCAGAAAAGCGGAGGAAGAATTGGCCGCCGTCGCAGCTGCGTCGGCTGCAGTAGCGTCGTCAGGAATCTCAGCGGTTGAAAAGCCGACTCAAACAGCATTACCCGCGACTCCAGTTCTTCCAACGATAGTAGCAACTTCCTCCTCAGCGATAAAACCAATGTCCACGAATCTCTCAGGTATAGCTTCGGCGACAGACTCTTCCTACGAGGGAACCTCGTACAAGAGCTCTTTCCCGGACACCTTCAAGCGAAACCTAGCTCCAGAGCAGCCGAAACCCCCCGGTCTCGAGGACGAGGACTTCCCTCCATTCCCATCCACGCCGCCCAGCGTGGACAGCAACGCATCGAAAACGATGTCGCGTTCAAAGTTCGTTCCAAAGAGTGGGATCGTATTGAGCATGAAACGGAAGGCTAGTGACGATTCTATTGCCGCTTCCGCTTCGAACAAAACAACAAGAGTTAAGTCCCGCTGGGGTCAAGGTCCCTCGGATTCGGTCGACTAGCTTTTGCTTGAGGTGAAGGGAGAGTCATCTTCCTCGGACGATTGAAACTGTTACACGTGGTTTTTATGGATGGCTTGCACAGCCAGTTGTCGACACTTGTATCTTAGACTATCGCTACACAACCGGGCCAAACGTCGGTAGCCTAATATTTTTTCAATCAGAATTTGGTGATTAATCGATTCGAAAGGAATAGTTCTTTTCTTTTCGTACCAAACGAGATAGCTTGGTATTTTGCGTCTACTGTTAGGATTGTTGGTGCGCAAGAATCAACCAGTTTCGCGTTGATATCCCGAAAACGTCACACATAGATCACACTTGTACATACCAAAGCGACGGAAATGAACGCTCTTAAATGCTCGTCGTGCTCTACGCTACGTGTACATAGCCTTATCGAAAATTCTGTAATATATTGTTTAAATTCACTTGGAAAGTTAACAAATTATATAATACAGTGCGTGTGGGCGTTACGTGTGCATGCTACCAGTGTATATAAGTTAGATATAAGGATCTGCGAATGACCAGTGTCGATCAAACGATGATTTTATTTCTCGATTAACTAGGATTTTCGTACATTAATTTCAGGAATATGCGATTCATACTACAGTTAACAACCTGCGAAAGTGGTAAACACAATTTCTCCAACCTTTGTTTCGTTCTTTAAGTTTCGGAGATTAAATGTTCGTGCAATGCTATAATCGTAAATTCTTCGACACGAACCGTTAATTCGCTTAAGCTATTACGACAATACAAACAATGTTTATTTCTCCATTTTAACCAGAAAATCCAACTAAGTACTGGAACTCAATTTTTGTTGTTTTTTTCTAAATTTGTTTTCGATTTAGCACGTACGTCTTAATTATCTCGATGTGAAATGTGATCGGTGCACGTAGTCGCAACGGATCTATGTACTACGATTACTACGGCTAGGGCTTTTATCCGCTATCCCTTTTTTACAAATCCGGCCTACTCCAGCTGAATATCCTTTCTGTCAAAACTATCGATGAAAAAGTCAACTCTACGTGCACGCCTGATTAGAGGAACCTCGATAAAGGATCATAACTCGGTATTACAGCGACGCAGAGATGGACAAAGTTTTGTAAGATTAATGACAAATAGAAATACCGTGTAGCGTTCTATTTATTACATTGATTCGATCGAACAGTCATTATTTGTTCAACGTGTTCATTTCGTATTACAGATTATAGATACGTATTATCGAACAAAGAACGGACCAAAAAGGCTATCTTTTTCGTTACTCGAAATCTTTATCTAGATAAGAATTTTGACCATCTCCGTTGCTACGTTCATATGCAACTATAGTTCATGTTTTACATGTGTCACGAAACTGCGCGATTAAAACGTTTTTATTTGTCGATTCACAAACAGCGTACATTAGAAGGTGATAAACATTTCGATCGAAAAACAGCCTCACGGAATTCCCATTATTTATAGTCCAAACTTAATTATTGCACGAATGAAGCACTCTAATTGTAACTGTAGTCGTGTACTCTTAGAATCCATTTTATACGATTCAATTTAATTTTTATACACGTTTCCGACTAGTGTGGACACAATAGCAATTCACTGTATAAGGATATCATTATCAATGTTCTTAGCGTTATTTCCATTATTACTATTATCTTTGTCATTGTTGCTAGTTAGCTACCGTTATTATCTTCGTCGTCGTGAGCGTTGTTGTCATTATAACTCAACGTCATCACCATCGTTATTATGAATATTATTAATTTCAATTACAACAAAGATTATGTACGATCAGTACTTTTCGTTGATTTGTTTCATTACTTTGATACCTACCATTTAAACGATATTTGCAGGACACATGTCTGCAAGCATTCGAAGCGTTATTTTTTCTGTATTCGAAAGAGGATTAGCATTCTGGATAATACCATAAACTTGTGTAACGAGTTAAAATTTTGTAACGCGTCAAGTTTGGTTAAGTGTCAATAGAAGACACCTCTCGATAGCCAGACACAGCGAACCGACCTCATTTTACGTCAATAAATTGTATACTTGTATGGAGCTCATTTATCGCGTATTATATCGCAGCGTTAAAGTTTCTCCACTTTGATACTACTCGTTCTTTCTTTCATTCGCAAGCTCGTAAGATCCATAAAAGAGAAAGCTTTTACGCCATCAGGCCACATTACACCAATCACACTGATTGCAACTGATTGTGACTGATTGCGCCCACTCTAGGTTCTACTAAGTTCTACCAGGTTCTACTGTACGTATACATATATGTAACTTTTTTAACGAAGACTTACTATTGTCCGCCCAACTTTACAACAAAGAAAATTGATTTTCTCTACTTTTAATAATTTCTCATTGGAATTTAAAATTTTAGTTTGCACAAATTTGATATGATCTTGGGTAATTACGAAGATCTTATTGGCTGCTGTGTTGAGATGTAATGCGATCAATTTCCACAGTAGCGCACGATTCAAGATCGTCACATACTATGTGCGCATGCGTCACTCACAAACCACGTTGCCAACTACTTCCGGAATGAAGGATCGTCCATTTTTCTGTACACGCGCAATGGGTGCAGAGCCATTTTGTACGGAGCATCAACGTGGCAACCGGCGTGCCCGGTATTCTTGCTACCATGAATATTTGTGAGTACCATTTAATTGCATGCTGCTTTTAAATTTCTTTGTCTATATGTGTACACCTACGGATATCCGTATATACTTCTGTTATCGTCAAACGATGTACACGCGTTATTCACAACTCGGCTATCCTGTATTATCTACTCTAATGTTCCATCAAGTCTTAAAGAATTTCATTCAACTTATTTACTCTATTTTCTTTGTATAGTCTTAATGCTATAGCGCATACGCTAATTATATGTAATCTGTATATTTTCTAATTGTAACAAGCTTTATGCCCGATTCTAACAGTCTTAAAAATTAACCCATTTATGTATTATCTCTTCGAATATTTATTTTCACCAATGCAACTAATTTCGTTTCGTTGCTTAAAGTAGATTCAATTTAACCGAAATGTGTAATTATAATATGATTACTTTTTCATTCTAATTGTGGCAAGTATAACACAATAAAGTGTTCTGTCAACTTCAGAATTGTATTGTATTTCAGCCTTACTATTGTTAATTGCAATCACGCAAATAACAATATGTTTGTCAGCCAACGAAGCTCAGCAGTCGACAAATTCGTACTTAACAGTGGCTGATAAAGCTCATTTTAAAAAAATCCTTGAACCAGGTTTGAAATCAAACGATGTATCTCTTGTATATTATGCTGTTTATGGATATAAGCTTCTTGGTGAAACATTACCAAACCAGAAGGTATGTTTGTGTATCTATACATAGTGGTTTTTGTACCAAAAAATGGTCAATACATGATGAATAATGCAAATCTGTGAAACATAATGATTCTTTGATTAGTCTTTCTGATAAAAATGATAGTTTCTCTAAACATTTCAAGGATCGCTTGGCTTTGCTTTAATAGAATTTTTGTTTTCAGGATATTTGCGATAGCTTGATGAAGGTTGCAAAAGATGAAACAAATCTTAATACTGAGAAAGCATTTTTCATTGCATCTACATGGAAAGCCATTGGAAGCTGTCCAAATAATCCAAATATCGCAAAGGTATAAATTTGAATTTGTAAAACTGAAATTTTTTGTTTAACTGGCACTATGCATGATACATATTTAATAATAATGATGTTATAAAACTTTCGTTCTACTGCATTTTTACAATGAAGAAAGCTATACTTACTGAATGAAAACTTTAATATAGACTTAATAAGTCTATTACATCAAAAAATGTTAATGTAAACACTTTTATTTGAATAGGTGCTCCTGAGCGTGGTAGATAAGGATGGTTCCAGTATGTTGGAATTGTATTATGCAGTCAATGGTTTAACAGCGTTATCTCAAAAACTGCCACGCGAGAAAATTGATAAAGTAGTTAAAGCGATGCAGAGTATGTTACGAAAGGACGACAATCTCTGGAAGTACGATCTGTTTTATTAATGTTTCAAGCATAAAATATTATAATTAGAGATAAGATTTATAATAGTCGTTATTAATTCTAATGTGTCTCGATTAAATGTTCTACGAGCAGCTTGGGTTATACTTTTCACATCGCCTCAGACTTGGGAGCTAGCGGTGTAGTTGCTTGGGATCGTATCGAAGATGCAATCGTTCAGGCCGACGAAGTAGATGGACAGTACTTGCAGTTCGAAGGTGGCTTATCTGTGACTAGTGAGTAATAAATTCTTTGCATCTAATTGAACGGCCGATTATATAAAGTACACTGTGGTTCATTTTCATGTTTCGATTAATGTATTTTTCCGTGTCTCTTGTTTTCTAGGTTTCTTAGTTAACGGCATTTTAAAACTCTCTAATACTTTGAAGACAAAGCCACCATTAACGACTGTACAAACCGTTAAAATGGCTAATTATCTTCTTTCTCGACGGTCTGTACAGACGCCAAAAGGGGTTACGAATCTACTTTCGGCGTTAACGACTATGGCAAACAGCGATATTGAAAAACCAGCTTGCATAACATTAGCCAACGAAGGAATCGGTATTTCTGCTCAGCAGCCGTTGGTCACGGTGAAGGTCTGCGATATTTTGGGCAATTCGCTGACCAGTGTGTCCAAAGTGATCGCAAATTCGGCAACACGAGTAGGAGATGATTCTGTCGTTTTGAGTAAACAGAGCTTGCAGGCTTCACCGACGGACAAGTGAGTCTAAATTGCCGTTTACCATTCTCCCCACAACTTTACCGATTCCGTTTCATATTTATCGAAGTCGGCTATACACTGGGGTACAATAATTTTCGTCAATTTAACCCTTCGTCCTTTTTTATTCAAAGAAAGGTCAAGAAAATTGACGAACAGTTTTTTGTTATTCTTGCAAAAATGATGTTTCGAATACTCACATTCGCTGAAATTTTTGTTTTAGAACGTTATACACGTTAAATCTCATGGAAACTAAGCCGGAACGTGGATTCTACAAGATATCTATTACGGCCGGAACGGTGACGAACACAGTTACAGTAAAAGTCCTTTGTCAAGTAATGGTTGATTATTTGGAGATCGGTACCGGTGATGCTGATCAAACTACTCAGCCAAAGCTGTCACGGTAATTTTAACGAGAATCACTTTCTACATACATAAAAGTGAAAGTACGTGGTAAACGTTGTAACATAAGTTTTATGCTATTTACAGAGTGACCTACCCGGAGAAACTAACTAATAAGATAGAAGCTGACTCGCAGCAAAAATTGGTCATGCGGTTTTTACTTAAAGACGGTGCCACTAAGAAGAATATGCGAACCCATCAAGCTTTTGTACGACTCTCTTCTGCGTCTACTTCGAACGATGGTAAAAAGGGTCACGAAATTCTCTTTGTGGCCGAACCAGATGCGTCGCATGTTTACAAGTTCGATATGGTAATTCCGTGTTTTGATTATTTATCGTTTAATTGGTTCATGGACAATTTGTGTAACGAATCGTGGTGATGTGAACTTCTTTTTGAAACGTTTCAGCCAGTCGGGTCTGCAGCCGGGAACTTCGACCATCAAAGCGGAGATTACAACGTGGAACTAATCGTCGGTGACGCTATTCTGAATAATCCTTTCCAGTGGAAACTGGCAACAGTCACTTTAAAATTCCCTGAACCGACTTCAGCCGAACGAATCGATAAAAGCAATTCTCACAGGCCTAAACTTGACGTCTATTCAACCAAACCGGAGATAAAGGTTTAATATTTTAGTGTTCTTACATGTATCCTTTAGTAGGATAGTAACCAATGCTCGTTAGTGATAGCATTCGTTTGAAATTCTGTCACCTCCTTAACATTGGGAGATAAATGTCGAATGAATACTTCTGATAATCCAATTTAAAAACTTGGAATATATTTTCATTCGTACACTTTAACCTATATTTCTTTAAGCGCAGACGATTTTCGTTTATTAGATTATTTGCTGATTTACAATACTCGTATATTTTAGCACATGTTCCGTGAACCAGAGAAGAGGCCTCCTGCATTCGTTTCCAACTTATTCACTGGCTTATGCTTGGCACCTGTTCTTTTGTTGTTGATCTTGTGGGCTAAACTCGGAGCAAACATATCAAACTTCCCTCTTTCGGTTAGCGCTTTCACGTTTCACACTGGATTAGGAAGTAAGTATATTTCACTTCAATTTATTATACAACATGCCCATCATTTTACAGATTGTGACTTTTCTGCACAATTTGCTTTTGTTTAAGGGCATAAAGAAAAAGTGAATTTTTCGCAAATACAATTATCATGATATTGTATTTGTAGCCCGATATTCGCAACACTGTTTTTTTTTCCTTTTAAAGTATAGTTTTATGCGTAGACTCAAGCTTGTGAAAGTCGCAATATCATAACCTTTTCTTTTTTATTTTCAGGTATCTTCGTACTTTTCGGAATATTTTGGCTAAAATTGAACATGTTCGTCACTCTTCGATACCTACTCAGCCTTGGTGTCGTCACGTTCCTCGCTGGCAATAAACTGTTATCACACATAGCTCATAAACATAAGTCGCGTTAATTTAGTGCATATCTTATCAGACAAAAGTGAACACACAAGAGAAACAAAAAAGACTGACATTGTCCAAGTTCGCGTTATTGAACAAGTGTCACAGTAAGAGATTATCGAAGAGTAGCAGCTGTCCGTATTCGCTGTTCACATTTTGTCCATTGATTTACACATTAATTTAGTCAAAACTTTTTGTAATAAATGATGTTTGTCTCATCGACTCAAGAATGATATTTGCTTCGTACTTAATATAAACCAATGAATCACGCACAAATGAAAGCAATAATAGTTGCGTACGAACAAATCAGGTTTGCTATATGAATTCATTGCTATGATTGTTGTTAATTTTATTTATTGAAAACAAAGTATTCCTTACACAATGTAATTACGACAATTACAAGAGTACACGTATCGTAGGAGTATATAAAGATGTAAAATTAGTCACCTGTAGAAATTTTATTTTATGTTATTCTTCTGTAACAGTAAGCGGTTGCGTAGGATTCAGTCATTTGGTTAGGCGTTAAAATATGTTTCGCTCATAAACCAGCATTTTATAGAATCTCGTAGATCGTTTCTTCGCATTACTAATCGATTCCTCTCCATGCGTAATTCTTCGACGATTACTCGAGTAAATCCTAAACGATGCCAGAAGCTGTCTAATCTTCCGAAGTCTTGCTTAACCTAAAAAGAATCTTTGCAGAGTTGTTCCGTTCTAAACGTAAAGGAAAAAAAACTTATACTATAGAAACTGAAAGTTTTAACTAGTTCGAATGGTAAATCATCGTCTTCTACCACAGTTGATTGCGTTAAAAGTGGAGAATGACTGCCGACCGGTGGAAGTATTTTTTCATCTTGCGTTTCGTACTTTCGACACGTTTGCATACAAACGAGTATACGTTCAGCTTTGGCCAATAAGGAATGTAAGTGTTTTGCGCTAATGTTATATTCTTTAGTCATCGTCATTGTTTTTTGTTTATCGTTGTTACGACCTGATGAATCGTTTGCGTTAAGAATGTACGCTTCGTTCAGCTCAAGAAGGAAGTTTACCAGAAATAAAATATTCATTTGCTTCTCGGTATGCGTGACGAAAAAAATGCGATTCTTGTATAATATTGTGCATCTCATTCGCGGTATCATTTTTATGAGAATTAATTTTTTCGCGATATCTTGCGATTTCCTCGAGAAGATTGGTGATTCGTAGACTTTGTTCAATTATCACTTGCCGGTCGAACTCGTCTTTTTTTCGAATAGTGTTGTAAGCTTTTCGTCGCTCCTCCGTACCTGTTTGACAAAAAATATTAATCAGTTACAAGTAGAGAACCTTTACTATTAAAGCACTGTATGCACTTTTACGATAATCCAAGAAAACACTTCGCAAGTTATCCCAAAGGTCCTCGAGTTGCTTTTGAAGTAGTGCCGTAACCAGTCTCCTTTCGTTTCTCCCGTCTTCAACGAAAGCGTCGACTTTACCTGGAGATTCAAGGAGATGCAAATAATTGTCAAAGAACATAAAAAAAGAGAAACAGAGAACAAATAACTGTACAGGGTTCTGAACATTACTTATCGTGGTACTTCTTGCGGCATTGAACGCATTCTCGTTTCGATGATTTACGAGCAAATTGATTTTCCACAATAGAGTTTCATCTATATTTTGACAGTACTCGATATTTTGGAAATTATGAGACTTTTCGACAAATGTTGTTTCTATGTTGCGATGAAAAAGCGTATCAACGTTTTTTAACCGTGTTTCGTGGATTTCCAAAAATCGATCTATTGTCTCCACGTGAGTACCGTTGGCTTTTCGACGTTGGTTTTCGGTTTCGTCCAAACCATCCAGCAGTAAGCTTATACTGCAAGCAAGTATCGAAAATGTAGTGGGCAATAATGAGAGATTGTTTATTTAAAACAGCTCCGGAAATAAATGCGTTTCCTAGTGGAATCACTTGGCGTTTCAACGTTGGTAAAGATACTATATAGAAGAATAAATAAAATATACATTACAAAAATAATTATGAACTTTGTTTTTTTCTCTCCTTCATAGTTAAATTTATCATTTTTTTCTTTTATTGATAAAATAAATTCATCATTTTTATGAAATGACTCTGTTTACAATCTAACCCCAATTTTTAATCGTACGAAATCCATCATGTGCTTGGCGTTATGGATTCGTATCATTATTATTAAAATAAAATAAAAGAATAAGTGTCGGATATAATAAAATGTTTAGCGAATGTGTGATTATGCCAATTTATCATTTTAAAAAATATATTATATAATATTAATCTTAGTACCTGTGGCGCCATCGGTGGCAAAACGTTCAAGTTTCTAGCGAAAATAGTTTCCGCTGTTTCTGCTAGATGGCGCCACCAGCATCTTGTCATTAATTATTTTTTATTTCATATAAACGCGTAGTTAATACGATTCCTTGCTTTATAACAGTACAATATATTGGTTGATATAGCAAATTTGTCATTTTCATGCATAATTATTTAATACTGCAATAATTATCGATTTGTTTGATAGTGGCGCCATCGGTGGCAAAACGCCCAAGTTTCTAGCGAAAATAGTTTCAGCTGCTTCTGCTAGATGGCGCCACCGTAACCATTTTATTAATTACTTTTTATTTCACATAAATGCACAATTAATACGACACCTTGCCTGATAACACTCCAGTATATCCTGTCAATATAGTATTTAAATATTTTTCTGCTTTTATTTATCAACAGCAATAATCATCTGCCGTTTAATTCGTTGCGCCATCTAGCAGGAACCGAGGGAACTATTTTCACTAGAAAGTTGGGTAGTCTGTTACCGACGGCGCCACTAAAAACAGTATTAAATAAAATATTTAAAAAAATGATAAATTGGCATAATCACACATTCGCTAAACATTTTATTACTTCCTACACTCTTTATTTAATTTTATTTGAAGTTTATTATAAGGAAAATGAGAATATTAGGAGTATAATATTTGGGTTTTTTCTTTGTTTTATTTAATATGGTAAACAGAGTCGTTGAATACGTAAAAAAAAAAAGGAAAAAATACACCGCGATCATTTCAGCATACAAAATCGTGTGACATCCGTTCGTCACAGTTGATTCTTGGACTTGCTTACCCGTAGTCCTTGAGATCGAGGACATGATCCAAAGTCTGCCATGCTATTTCAACCTTTCTCTCGATGTCAGGCATTGTCATTCGCATGAGCAGCTCCCGCCAGAGACGACGGTAGCGATCCGTATTCAGAGCGCTAAGCTTAATCTCGCGGTCCAACGCTTCCCGCTTCAAATCCCGCGCTACCGTTGGCTTGCCGCGTCCTTTTCTTTTTCCTTTTTTGCGTTTAGGAGGCATCTTGCCTTAATCACTTTCCTACGAAACAAGATTTCAACTTCCCGACTCGCTGCTCCAGATTGATGACTGCTGTCGATAGTATGTTTAGGAGATCGGAATTTGTTTCGATATTTAGGGGGCTTATACGGGGTTTTACTTGGATCGATCTTCTTCGTCAATGTTCTTTAATAAGAGGAAATATTAAAAAGGATGCAGTACAAGGTTAATCATCGTTTTATATGTTGCGATTTCTTGCTGAATGCCGATGAAACTTAATTTTAATGCTCAATCGTTGCTCAGTTTATACGTGTATACGTACGTGGAACGTTTACGACCACTATGTAGAGGTTCTTCTCGTACTTCTCGATTACGCGATTAATTAACTGATCATAGTTTCGACTGACATCGTATTTTAAACATTCTTTTGGAGAATTTGTCGAAATCGACAAATCAGCAACTCATCTTATCTATTTATGCAACACTGCTAAGATTATTTATTAGGCAGACAGTTAGCCGGTAACAGGTGAAATGACCTTTTCCATAATTTTTGGTCATCCGAATCTCAATTACGTCCGGGGGGCAACATCTTCAGCTCCCTAACACACCGATCATCTATGGGCTTTCACCATGCAATCTATGTGTGTTTGAACAACCTTGAAGCAACCACGAGGATCGAGTGAATAACCTCAGATGACTCGCGCAAGCAAAAATGTTACTTACAATTAGCATAGAATCTTCGAAACGCATGAACCAGCTAGACACGAAGCTAATTATAATACCTAAACGACACGCGAAATCAGATGTCGAATAACTGGAAATGCACTATGTATAGCCTCGGGTTTCTCCCTTAATCGTTTTATAGTAACGTATCGTTCGGATAGTCTTCGGTATGGAAATTTAATGTATTTTTTTTCTGCAATAATGAATACAGAAAGAAGAAGACGTGGCAAATGTATAAACTAGACGAAAGTGTGATGCTTACACGGTATAAAAACACAGCGACAAACTATTTGTGCCATATACAAATGTAAATTGAACAAAAAGTGGACGTGCAACACGCGCACGATGATTGATCGACGAGTGCATTAGAAGTACTTTTCCAACAGACATGCATCAAAGAAATCGATAATCAGAACATTGATTACACCCCGTCATATAAGTGGTGTACCATATAATGATAGTTAAATGTGTTACATGTTCTAATTTTTTGCAAGACGAGTATACTCAGCTTTTCCATACAGAAATCGAGAGTGCATTTTGATGTTGTCCACTCGCTGAAATAGATTTTAAAATTAGGAGATCGAGAAGATCGTTTGCTCGCGACGGGAGGGGCGGGTGACGAAAGTACGGTCAAGCAAAGAAGATAGCTTTCGAGAGGCTGGGGAGAAGGAGATTCGCGCATTCCGGTTTTATAAGTAGTGGCGGGTGCGAAATGGGAGGGGTAAAATCTCGACATACCGCGTATAAAAGTCTTTCGGTGGAAGCGTTCGAATGTTTTGTTCGTTACCAGTGTTAATTCCGACAAGGTAAGAGTTCTCCGTCGATCAGTGACCGTTTCTCGATTTTCCACGACGCGTTCGCCACGTTTGTGTTTGGTTTTCTGTGGGGAAACGTAGTTACACTTCGGGGAAGTACGACCAAGTAGAAATGTGTTCTAAAACATTTCTTTACTTGTTTTAAACACATTTAAAACAATTATTTTCATTGGTTGTAAAATTAAATTACCGCAAAGGGGTGTTAGATGATGTGGAATGTGGTAAAAACAGCATTTTGGTAACTAAAGTGCCAGGAGCACGTGCCTCGTTTTGCCCCCTGTTCTGTCGTAACTTTAGAAACGATTATTTTCTTTTATCGTAACATCAAGTAATTCTCGTGTCTCTTTTCAGATGGTATCGCGGTACTTCCTCGTACTGAGCATCGCTTTGTTGTTGTTCGAACACATCCACGCGGCACAGCCGATACCGTACGAGACAGAGCTGCTAGCAACACGGAATGATCAAGATCAAGGGCACCTTGTTCGCCAAAAAAGGTCGCCATTTGGAAAACTGTTGTTGATCGGTGGAGCCGCCCTCGGAGCCAAAGCTCTGGCCACGAAGGCGCTCTTGTTGGGCGGCGCTGCTCTCGGAGCTAAAGCTCTTATTGGCGCCAAAGTCGTCGGGGCTGGTTTATTGAAAGCGAAAAGGTGGCTATAATTAAGTAGAACAAAGTTGTACCAGATAAGAGATTTGTAATTCAAGCGATAAAGACACGTTTCCTTTTTACACGTGCCCAATCGTACGAAGATCGGTTCATTACCGTGCAAGTTGTTAAAGAACCATTTTAAGCAAAGTAGTTTCGCGAAAAACCGGGTCCAGGAATTTATGTTAATGTCTCGGTTACGCAATGAATTTTTTCTCTGACTAATCAGCTATTCCGAGACAAGGCAGCAGACCTCGGTACTACCGTAGAACTTGTTTAGCGTTCGCGATATCTTTTGTCATTCCTTTAATGTGCACGTTTTAACGAATATCGTCGACACTCTTCAGCTCTGGTGGCTCTTATTCTGGTGGTTCTTACTCTGGTGGTTCTTACTCTGGAGGTGCTTACGCTGGTGGATACGCAAGTCAGAAAACGTACGTATGCGTTCCACTCGATGAACAACGACATCAAAGCGAAGCTCTAACGACAATTTCTTTTTTTTTGCACAGGTGGAGTAAATGAGGGATAGAAGCTAGAATCGAAAATCATTTCCAGGAACGAAAAGAATCTCGGCGTTACTTGGTGCAAACGAACGAGCAAAACCTTTGAGTTTCGTTGCATGGGAAAGACATACAATTTTTCTGTACATACGTATTTAATAAAGATTTAATCTCAAAATCGATTGAAATTCAAATTTATTATCGCAAACTAAATACAAATTCTCACGCGTATACCTAGGTTCCTATCGATCAATCTCTATCTGTTATTAATGTATGCTGTGTTCATTACACGATGACGAGTATTTTCTTGTCCTACTTTTGGTGATCTCACGGATTTTTCTAATACGCAGATATGCACTGCTGCCGATGGCGTATTCCCACGCGTCAGACGCGGTTTCTCTCGAAACTAGGGTTTCCAATTTGAGTCTGACGCGTACAGACCAAACAGCCAAACGATGCACAGCTCACAAAGCGCTTTGTTCTTGGCGCGTATTTGTGTCTTCGATTAATTTGTCTGCTTGGTCGGAACTCTGGCTTTGTCGCAAGCGTTTGACGCGCATGGAAAATCTCACCTAAGATCGAATTGGATGCAACAACGCTAGACGATCCGAGCCAAGGGCAGCCTGTTTCGCATTCGATCATTCATCTGTGTCGTCACCCAGATTTCACTAGATATTAATGAATGTTTCGAAAGGCTCCAAGTCGTAAAAGTAAGTATACTCTTCAAGGCGATCATCGTAAAAAGTGATCGACATTCGACACTTTTCTCGAAGAATATAATCGAATAGATCCATGTGGAATATCGTGGATACTTACACCTTTCCAAGCTACAGAAATTATGTCACGTATAAGTATAAGTAATGGATTATGACAAAGTAGTACATGGTTGCGCATGATGCGAACAGAAAAACTTGTGACCTCGTTTAGCGTAACTCTGGGTGTAGACATCCTACGCAAAAAATCGGACTGATTTTTAATTCTATGCGAATATCGTTGTCTCGCCTGGGAAAATGAGAAAAATTAAAAGTAAAAGAAGAAACTACACTCGATGAGTTAGTAGTCGGAGCACCGTGTGTCTACCAGCGGCGAACCGGTGTGCTCACTTTTCACGCTGCTGGTTTTCTGACAGAAACGAGCGACGTTTCCGCTTAAATAAGCTTTGTACACACATTGTCAATTTCACTTGTGACGCGCGAGGCGGTAATGAGCTTCGACCAAGAGTCAGGCCAGTAAAAATTCCGCTCGAAAACTCGGGTATGGGCAACAGTTGGGCAATCCTGGTTGTTGAAAGGTGAGACACGCAGTCAAAAATGTTGCGAGATGGATTTCCGTCGATGAATACTTGATGAATCGGGGCGATGCAAGAGAGTGGACGAAATCGCAATGTTCGCGCGACGTATCGAGAATACGAACGAGTTTCCGCCTTCGCTCCTTTTTCATTCTAATTTTTCTAGCCTTTTGTTCGTCTACCGTGATCGCAAAGAGTCTTGTTCGCATTATGACGATTGAATGACTAGCGCGTCTCCGCATTTCACGGAAAGAAATTGGCCGTGGACGAAGGTACACCGAAAACGACCGAGGTTTCATTACGATTCGATGTTCGTCCAACCTGTGACACGCGCGATTAAAGCGACCACGTCCAAGTGTTACGCGTATCGAACGTAACGTGTACGGAACCCGGATCGTCGATCTCGTTTTCGTTTTCAACGATTCCCATGGTTATTCATAGCACGATCCTATTCGATGCGATTCGTTTGCGTCATCGATTGGTAGATGGACTGGAACGATCATCTTGAAAAAGTAGATTTTCATTGAAACTTTCTTGCGTGAAATTATTTTTTCCGAATCTTATTTTTGTTATTTTCCCCCTTCGAAGAGAGCATACACCTTTATAAACATCTTATTGGCACAATCTTTGTGTTATCGAATCCAGGCAACGAAGAGAGTTCGATTGCTTCCGCAACTTTGAGCAACAGCGTACTTGCATACTGGAATACATTAGGCAGCTGGAAGCACAGATTTTGTTGTGCGTCGACGTTATTGGGCATCGATTGGTATGCATTTTTATTCGGGATAAATTGCATTGCTCTATGTATTCTATGTTTTTTAACTACAATTTGATTTTTAAATTTCAAGTTAATCATCTGGGAAGTGTCGACGCAACACTCTTATGCGAGAAATCGTACGTGCATGAAATATATCTGTACCCGATGTTTCAAAAACAAGGATGTTCAAGTTGCGTAATTGAACGGTAATCCCAGAATAATAATTGACATTGATCTGGATCGTGTGAATTCATCGTTCATTGGCGAGGACGCGACGTATGGACAAGGAAAATGAACGCGAATAGGTCGGGTTAGGGTGGGAGGATTCCTGTGGTCGTGTCTCTAAGGTGGGCGAGTTCTTATAAAATGAAATGGGGCTGCCGAAAAGGCGTCACACCAACCAATTCGTTTTGTACGTTCAGGAATATCCTAACTCGTTCGACACCGAGACCAGCGACAAGGTAAGCAACGAAAATGTTTCACGTTCGAGAAAATAACATTTCTTAGAGCGAACGCATTTATATATCTTCCCTGTTTTTGGTACCAGATGCATCTCGCTAGCTTCGCAGTTCTCGCTATTGTATGCGGCTGCTTTGTATCGTACATCTCAGCCGAGGATGTTTTACCAGCCGAAGAAGGTGTTTCTTCGATCCTCGACAGCAGCCCCGCCATACAAACAGAGAACGACGCAAGCTCTGGAGTCACGCTCAACAGACAAAAAAGGACGCTCTTTTTGAAGAAGAAGCTTCTAGGTGCAGGACTTCTTGGTTTTGGTTTAGGCATCGCGAAAGGGTAAGCTCTTCTCACGATTGCGACCAGAGAATCGCGAAGAAAAATTAATCGACGTAAATAATACAAAAAATATATGATATATTCTTTAGATATAAAGCTGGATATTACACTGCACCGGAAGTTCATCATGTCTATCTGTCACCCCCACCACCAGCTGTAAAATACGTCGAATACGTTGAGAAACCCATTTTCGTTGAAAGGATAGTCGAAAGGCCAGCACCAGTTTTCAAAGAAGCTGCTCCGTATGGGTGAGCATTACTTTTACTTTGGCACGATAAAAAAACGAAAACTTATCCTCATCTTTTTATATTTTTTCTCTTCACAGTGCCTGGTAACAAAACGAAATTTCGACGGATCGATAATCTAAAATTGGACAAACGGACAAGAAATCGTTAGGTAGTTTTACTTGCAGCGAGCGACCCTGTACATAGGTTAAACATGAATATGGTGAACAAGCGGTGTATAAGAAAAATATAGATATTTTCGTATTTCCGTTGAATCCTTGTCTTTTTCTTTCCCCCTCGTACGCCAGACCTGGAGAAATGAAGGATAAGGGATGAACGAATATCGTTTCAATTTTCAATCGATAAAATTTTACTTCTCAGGACTTAATATTATGTTAACGCGTTGTAACATCCATTCAATAATACATCTTCGGTCGCATCGTTACGGAAAAGAAACCATGAACATGTGGTTTCGTTCGTCTTGGATAGAGATGGGCAAAATTGTATTCGAACGATGGAACGACGAATAAAGAGAAAGATAATCAAACAGGAAATATAATTTTATTTGCCTTCTGTTCTTTATTCGTTTTGTATTTAGATAGGAATTTTGCCCATTTCCGATCTCCGATGACATTCATTTAGTGTAATCTTAAGAAATACTTGTACGTTACGTTTTATTACCGTTTTGTCGTCTTTCGTTGACAAATCGTATCAGTAAAATTCTGAAACAGCGCCGATTCGATCGACGCAAACACTCGGAGGATTCTCAATAAAATTCTCGCGCGCGAATCCTCGTCACATCGAAATCGTCAATCTATATCGTATATCCTATGTACACTTATGTTATACATCTAACACACAGATTATTGCATAACCACACCAGCCACGTCCGCTTACGTGCCTTTCTTGCGTTTCCCCTAAAATTGGCTCACCGTTCGGACGTATGTAATGTACGTATGTAATTTTCTTTGGCGCATCGAAATGCACTTTGATTCTTTAATCTACTTATTGTTAGTCTCGAGTCGTATTCGAGGAAATCGCGTAATCGATTCTCGGGATAATTGCACGAAGAGACGAACAAAAAATTTAAAATACGGAACAAACTACACACACTCCTATGCGTTAAGATTTCGAATTATTGTCGACGATTTGGAAGCGATAATGAAGAGTCTCGGAATGATAACAATGTGCAAAAGTCAGAAATTTCAGTGGAAAGTAAAAGTTCCTCCCTGTTACCCTGTCAGCGCGTCTAACGAACACTATTAAACAGATTCGTTCATTTTATTTTTGAACGATATTGGATTTAATACACGAGAGAAAAATTAATTTAAATCGTTAGATCCAATCAACGCTTTTACACCCGTTTACCATCAGAAAGTATTTTCTAAAAAATATACGATGATCTCACTCTGTTCATTCGCAGAATGTATAATATTCATTCGACGTTAAAAAGAAACAAGAATAAATGCGTATGCATGAACGTTTGTACGTAATAGAGATTGTCATCCGCGATAACGGGACCGTATAATTCATCTTTTCCCTACATTCTATCATCTCTTGCGCGTAGCCCGTCAAGTTAAGTAGGATTCCTGAATTCGTGTAACCCAGTCTCAGAAGTCTTACTAAACTTATCGAGCTATGAATACACACGATTCACATTGACTGTCGATTATCAGTGGTTGCGGAAATAGGATTGTAAAGTTAATTTCACGTAGAACGAAACATCTTCTTTCTGAAACGAGTTCTCGGTTTACAATTCATACAGGATCATTGCAGCTCCTTGACGCGTGGCGATTGTCATTGTTCGTGGGAAATTTTAACGCAGGAGTTACTCGTGGAGCAAGCGTTCAACGTTCCAAGTTTCAACGAAGCGTCAGGGATTCGACGGAGAGCGAAATCGACGCTGCCTGTCTGTAATGCTGAAAAAGGGGCGCAGGAGTCGTTGGAACTTCTTCGATACGTTCCAAGTCGTTCGCCGCACCAGCGCTGTTTTGCTTGAAGAGTCTCGCCGCGGGTTTCAGATTCTGTTGTTGCTGCTGCGGTTGTTGTTGTTGCTGCTGCTGGCGTTGATTGTTCTGGTCGCCGAAGGTGACGCTAACGATTTCGTCTGGGCGATCCAGGCTGAATTGTCTCTTCAGGAAACGGGAGCCCAGGCTCGATGTTCTTCCTAAAATAAAAGTAACGGAGATTCAAAGGAAATTTTCAAGAAATTTTTTCGACGATAAAGCAACGTAGAAAGGATAGGGACTTGCCATAGTGTTCGTTCGGCGAAAGACACCT
The DNA here is from genome assembly GCF_026283585.1 of Hylaeus volcanicus. Lineage (NCBI taxonomy): Eukaryota > Metazoa > Arthropoda > Insecta > Hymenoptera > Colletidae > Hylaeus > Hylaeus volcanicus. Next base: position 746,881 of record NC_071980.1, on the reverse strand, counting down.
GTAATAATTGTACGGCGTGCTCAGATCGTTCTCGTCGATGTAGCCACCTATCCTCCTGTGTCTCGTAGGTCCAGGTCTATAAGGAGCCGTGGCCGAGCTTGAAATCGACGCTAAAGAAGTGTTCGACGCACCGAGTATACCTGTTTCACCAGAGTATACGGTGGAAGCTGCCAAAGACGTTTGAGTCTCGCCAGAGGAATTTCTCACTGCATTAGTAGCGTTATCGTTTCCTTTTCTATTCGCAGCCTCTTTCGGCGGCGCAATTTTCCCCGAGTCCGTCCCTAATTTTGGAGAACTGTTCGACCCTAGGTTTTTCTCGTCGTGTACAGACACCGCGACTTTACCCTCCTCTGGATTATTCTCTTCGACGCGAACCTCGGACTTGTCAGCGTCGACTTTAGGATTCTCGTCCAATCTGTTTTCATCCGTCGACTCTTCGGCTGGCATATCCTTGCTCAAAGACTCGTCCTCCGGCGACACGATGGTTTCCGTGCTCAAATTCTCCAAGATTAGACTCTCGTTCATCCTTCAGTGTTCGATGGAATGCGTGAAAAGCGAAAATTGTTTAATTTCAAACACGACGTCATCTTATCGTCTAACCCTCTATTTATGTATCGTGTTTGCTTATAAGGACTTTTGGTAATTCTGCAGGATTAGCTACTTATCGTTTAGTTTGCCATGAACGTATACCAAGAAATATCATTTTACAGGTAGAACAAACTAGAATAAAATTGAAGCAATCGAGAGTTAAGGAATAATTAGTCTGTGAGTGTTGGGCGATTATGTGTGCATTTCGTATTATCGTGTCCATTGATTTTTTCTGCTCGACTTACCTTTGGTTTTCCCTGAAGATGGCGGCAGAATGGCAACAGATAAAAGCATTAAAAATCTGAAAAGCAAACAGCTCGAATAAAGATCTACTAAATCGAGATATACGCGCAGCGACCTTATCATTGGTGTCGTAGGCTCTATCGATATACGTATATGTATAAAATCTTGTTGAAAAGTATTATAGAGGTTATTAAGAGTGTTATATTATCGGAACAAGTGCTGGATCGGAGGTAAAGAAAAAATAAATGTAAAGGCTTACCCGAGCGAGGGTGGCTTGGGCAGTTCCTTGTCGAATCCTTGTTTTCCCAGTAACCAGTAGGTAGGCATCTTTCCTTTGCCCTTTACTTCCGTGGAGCCTCGGTACTCGATTCGATATCCCCCAACCTGAGACAACCGATCCCTCGTCGCTTGACTCAAGTGTATGCGCCATGGAGCACCCGTCGATTCCATCCTCGATGCGGTGTTAACGGTGTCGCCAAATAGACAGTACCTTGGCATCGTTAAACCAACGACGCCAGCGCAACATGGACCTATGTTAGCAGAATACACACGAAACGTTCGAGACGGCAATCAACGCATAATCGACAGGAGGTGTATTTTTCTACTTAACCGGTGTGAAGACCGATTCGAAGTCTCAGCTGAGTCCTTGGCAGGTGTCTCAATTTGAATTTACCACTTTGGTGCAACAAGTCGAGTGCCATCGTGGCGATTTGAGAGGCATGGTCGGGTATTCTCACTGGACAGCCTCCCACGACCATGTAAGCATCTCCTATGGTTTCCACCTGCGCGATAATTTGCATCGATTTAATTAACACGTTCATCCTTTTGTGCTTTGGAATTGAAAATACCTTATAGACGGTGTACGCGTTGATGGTGGCGTCGAAACAAGTGTACAGATCGTTTAAAAGATCGACCACTTGGAACGGTGTCGAATGAGCAGAAATGCTCGTGAAGCCAACGATGTCTGAGAAGTAGATGGTCACTTCGCGAAACTCCTCAGGATCGACGGGCATTCCCAACTTCAATTTCTCAGCGACCGAGCTGAAAGATACGAGTCGATCGATCGTCAATTTCTTGCTCGTGGACATTTTCTAGCTAAACATTTTTATTCACCTGGGTAACATTCGGTTCAAGAGTTGTTCCGTTTTCTTCTTCTCCATGTCCAACTGCTCCGTGCGCTCTCGTATCAATTCTTCCAGGTTATTGGAATACTTCTCCAACATTTGGAACATCGTGTCCACGAAATTCACTTTTCTATGGATGAAAATAAAAAAGTGAGTGAAATTTTATTAATTCTTCCCAAGTTTTCGATCATCGCACGAATTTTGTTCAATCAAAGTTACTTTACCTTCCGTGATTGAGTTTCTTGAATAGATCGTGAACGTCGTTGAAGTCGGGCCTCATGTCGGCGGCTTCCGCCCAACATTGACGCATGATGTTTATCGCTTCCGGTGGCGCGGCGCCTTTGCTTACCGATGGTCTAATCAATGGCGGCGGCTTCATCACTTTTTCGATAATGTCTGCGTTAAGATTCAGATTCGTTATCAAGCATTCGTACATGTATCGGTTAAATATACGTTTTTGGAGTGAGAATTTGCTCACCCTCTGGCGTCAAGGCAAGCATGCAGAATGGTTCACCACGAACCACTACTTCCTGCATAATAATGCCAAAACTGTAAACGTCCCCCGCCTGAGTGCCCTTCTTTCGCATGTTTGGATGCCTCAAGAGTTCTGGTGCCGTCCACAAGAGATCTAAAGGCAAGAGAGCATTATATAAATTTCATTTCGATTTATTTATTTTTATTTTACGCTATAGCTGGCCATACCTCGAGCAGTTTTCGTAGGTGAGACGATGTTTTGCGCCTCGTAAAAAGCAGGTAGTCCATAATCGGTTACTTTGAGGACCCAGCGAGCATCTATGACGCAGTTCCTCGAAGTGAGATAACCGTGTACCCGCGCAGGTGTACCGTGAAGATACCTCATACCCTTTATAGCAGACGATACAAAAGGAACGAAACTTGCGAGTTCGTGAAAGAACGAAGAAACCTGATGCTACTACGACAAACTTTTTACATACATACTCACCCGTACGAGATCGGTAAGTAAGGATAGCCTGAAGGACCAGTCGAGTTTGATCTCGTCCTGCATCAGGACATCCTCCAGCGATCCTCTCGAACAGTATTCGTAAACTAGGCACGGCCTCGTGGGTTCGTTCAAACATCCGATTAAGGGATTCAAATTCTCGTGGCGCAGCCCATGAATCTGTCATAGCGGTCGCGCGATAAGTGATTCTTACTAGTCTCTATTTTTTCTTTTTTAAAATTTAATCGGGAAAAGTGTTCTTACCGTGACCAGCACGTCCATGGCCTTGTTTTTCAGCTCAAACGTGCCCTGGGTCGGCAACTCCTTCAGCTGCACCAAGTCACCCTAACAAATGACAAGGTATCGGAACTTGGTTACATAATAATACTAATTGAAATAAAAAGAAAGCTTAGTATATACTGACGTTATATCTAGCGCGCGGGTCTTTAAATAAGTTATGACGCGACAAGTTCCCCGTGCTCGCTCGTAGATAGGGCCTCAACGATGACACGCTCCCTAGTTGAAGCAGATCTGGTTTTTCTACTTCGGGGCCTCCAAACTCTTGCAGTTGCTGCAACCAACAGCACAACATCGTCTCGATACCCTCGTCTACCTGTGGAGTGACACGGTTAAGAAGGTATCAATAAAAAATGCAAGAAAAATTTCAAAGAATATTTGCGCTCACCCTTCTGGCATCCATTCGAGGCACTTGAGGAAATACAAAGTCTGAAGTGGTTAAAATGATCTTGTAGGGACCTTTGGACATTCTCTTCTTCAGCAGCTTTTTCCTAGATTCATAGTCGATGTATTATCGCTTTTGTTCAACGATCGTATCTCGAGCTCCCGTGGAATTAACGCATCGACTTCTTACCTAATTAAGATCGCGATCAATATCGCGAACAAGGTCAGCAGCAGAGATCCCAGAACGATGGTCACGATATGTGCGATACGAAACGCCGTTTCGCTGGGAGAATTCTCTGAAAGGACACGACAAACCCAGTTGCTTAACTATTTCTTTCGCGGAATCGAAATTGTAGAATTTATAGTGCGAAAGACAAATTACACCTATATAGTTTGGTTTTTGGCTGTCTCTACCCGTGCATTCGATGTCATCGTTAGCGTCAACGTCCACGTTACATTTAGGAACGTCTCTGCTATTCGAATCGCGAAACGCGACAGCGTTCGTGGATAATTTCCGCACGAAGAATCTTCTTTGTCGTTCCGCGGCGATCATGATGGGCTTCCAGGCATTGATACGCCAATCCAATAAGACGTACGTGTATATCTTGTTGTTGAATGCGTTTATACTCGAGTTGTCGTACGTTAAGACGTTGAGGGTTTCGTTCAAATGATCGAACACTGTCGGCAACGAGTGTCGTTCCGTGCCATTGTATATTTTCTCTACGTCGTATCTACGAAACGAGAACGAAAACGAAAACGAGTCACTCCGAGTCGAATACTAGAAATAATGAAAAACCAAGTTTTTCAATTTGCACACTTTTATCAGCATCTAAAAGTAAAGCATAATTTTGCGAAACTTTCCGTTGAATATTAAACGTGTAACGACTACGTCATAGTGGGTGACCTTCTACTCGATGTAGTTTTAGATAAGTTTTGCTTGCCAAAGTACGTGCTTCATCTTTGGTGGTTCATTTTCACTGCACGTTTGGCATGAAATACCGTTTCATTGAATTTCTTGCTGCAGACGTCTCTTGCGAATTCAACATGGAAATAATGCAGAGCCACCCACTCTTATACATATAGTCTTTGCGCATATAGTAATCGATATGTAAAAGTGTGTAAATTGAAAAAGTTAATTTTTAATCGAGTTTTACCCATCGGTGTCGCTACAGGGGGAAAACAAATTGTGCTTACCTATGGTCGAGTGGAGTTACGATCAGCAGTTTCTCCAGAAAGTCGACACTGAGACTCGTCGGCGGAGAATACCGATTTTTCCCCCTTTGTTCGCTCCGTCGGTGTCGTAACTTTCGTCCTTCCTGTTTTTCCACCGTTTGCCCCTCGTAATTGCTGATAGTCACAGGCGAATAAGTTTCGTCGGACACGTTCGACGAGGAAAAATTGGTGGTCGCAAAACTCGTTAGCGAGAGATCCAGATGAGAAAACGAGGAGTTCGTTCTGGGCAGGAAGAGGCCATCGTCTTTCGTATGAACGATCAGGATCATAGAGTTCCACGCTGGACTCGAGGACTGCGCGTTGTCCAACTCGCCGAGGACACGAGACGTTAAAACGTTGTCGTCGTCGTCGTCGTCGTCTTCGTCGTCGTTTCCATTCGAAGTTGGTAGACATAGTACCGTAACTGTGAACAAATGTCGTGGAAATTTGCATTTTTAGAAATAAACACAATTTTTTACTTTTACTTTTTTTACTTTTAAAACCTACGCTAGACTACTGTACATTCGAAGAGGTTAAAGTTTGAAGCCTTACAAGCACAAATGTAAAAATACTAGGAACAAAGCTTATCGTATGAAAATCGATAACGTTGGTTTTAGTCATAACAAGGTCTCTCTGGTAATAAGTCGCGTATTGTGTAACTTCTCGCCACGTGTTCTATTATGTAAAGGAAAGGGAAATTTCCAGAATTTGTTTCCAGAATAGTTTCTCTAATGGGATCGATATTATCGTTATTTCACATGGACCGACTCACCTCTGCGAGAAACATTGTAAGTGGGACGAAGAATTCTTCGAACTTCTTCGAGGGATGCACGGTATGGTAATATCACTCGAAATCGTAATATAGCTCCGACGCTCCTGAGGGCGTTCAACAAGGCTCTCTCGAGGCTCAGCCACGGTTCACGATCTGAAACGCGACAACTTTTATGAATTTATTTATTTCGCGACAGAAGTAGCAACTCTTACGAAACCTATCATCGAATTTTACCCGTTCCTATCAGGGATACAGCCTTCCATTGTAGCCGCATCAACATCGCTGTCAGAGCTTTTGCTATCGTTGGCAGCGACGGTGATAATCTGACGATCGAGGAAAATTCTCTTTCCTCTGTGTCTTTCTAAAACGATTAAAGTCGTTATGAGTTTAAACACGCGTCCATTGAATCGGCTGGCGCGCATACAGAGATTTAAATTGCTCACCAAAGGGCACGTCCACGTAAATAGCGGTACGTTCCAGAGTTGCGCGAGTTTAGAGGTAACTTCGCACATAGGGGAGTCGAGGACAGCTACCAGGGCTCTGGTTTTTCTCTGTCCGAGTACGCGCAACAGAGTATCGAGGCCTCGGGTCTTGGTTTCGCAGGACACTGAGGAAAATATGTATTTGCGTTGCAATACGATAAAAATACCATTTTAGATGTTCTCTAGACAGAAGTTAGTTTCACGAAAAACGCTCGAGCAAAGATCAATAACGCCTTCGTGACATTTATCGTTTAAAAGAATCGATTGCTGTTGGTTAAATAACAATCTTTAAGTACAGCAGACCCGAAGGGGTTAATCTAACTCGGTGCGTTTAAAAGGTGCGAGAAAAATACTCACGAGACGTGGGTATCACGGTGATCTGTAGGTCGAAGTTCGATCGATCCAAGAAGTCTTGTATATCCGTGGCACTGGTTTCATGGTCGCAGTGTTCTCTTAGGAAAATCGTTACTTCCGTTTCTGGTTGATCGTAGCCGACTTCGCTTACGTTCGACGAGTAGGAAATGCACGGTGCTTGCTGAGTACTGGACAAAAGTACGCATCCAAGCAGGATCACGATCGAGATCCACGACCAAAGCCGGCGACTGAAAGAGTTCCCGGCCATGGGCCTCCAACCCTGTCTTCCGCTCGGTCCCTAGCTCGCTTGCCTCCACAGCTTTGGCTAGCCTATTGACCCGTATCTATTTGTCTCTGTGCTCGATTTCTCCCAGTATCCTCGCTACGTACGATAAAACAGCCTTTTGTAAAGTGTCGAATACCTAAACGATCGTGTATCGCGTTTGCGAGGAAACGCTACACGTATCGATCTCTACGGAGTAAATGTGTTTCAAGGGTAGGCTCTATTAGCTTAAAAGTAAGCGTTTATGGGAAAATCTATTTCGAGTACGGGGTACTACAATTCAAAATAAAGGACAGTACCTCCATGGCGGGATGGGTATCTCCACTTCAGATTGAGCTAGCACAAAAAAATCACAAGTTTTTTGTAACCTTCGGATAGCATCATTCGTTTCAATCGATAGTAGGATTCAAATTCAAAGGGAAGACTCCCTTTCTGGGCGGAAATTGTTTCATACATTCGGATAATGTAATGTATCCCACGCGCAAATGCGAAAGAAATATAAAGGTCGGACGTTTTATCGAAATTCCCTATGCTAGTGCCAACATTTTCACTAATTTGTTTGTATAAACAAGACGAGACAGTCGCTGGAGGCGTCGCAAAAAGCACATAACGCGTCCGTCATCGACGATTCGTATTCGCTTACATCGCGATTTGAATGTAGCTACCATTTCGATGGAATAAATTTCGACAGAATCATTTTATTTTTCCGCGAGGCCGGCGGCGGTGGGGGGGGGGGGGGGAGGACTTTATTTATGGCGACGTACTCTGACAACGCGCGGAAGTATGGGACGATGCAGGATGAGGCGGCGTGTGCTAGTAATCAGAGCGTGCACGATGTTTTCGTGCAAAAAAGGTGTACAACTTAATCACGGTAGACTAAAGCGCTGTAAACATTTTCCACCGCATTTAGTATTTACCGATGCTAAAAATATTTACGAACAGTTTTCCTTAATTGATCTTAGGCGCACCCTACGATCGTCCGTTTTTAATTATACACCAGCTTAAGAAGAACGCCAGCTTTTTCCTACTACGCCATAGAACGTGTCTTGTTACCTATCCGATATTATTGGAGAACATAAATTCTACCAGAGAAATTTTCATTTAGAAACGAAATCTTCCACCGTGTAGCGTTTGGCCGAGAGGACTTTATAGCTTGTAACTACGCGTCCTATGACGCAAAATGCGACCGGCATATTGACACACAAATAGTGCGCGCGTAAACACGTATTTCTCTTCTGGCTGGTATCGAATTCCGATGAAATTACCATCGGAGAAAAGGTTTCTTTTCGTAGAGAAAGGCATCCTTTTATCCCGCGCAGATTCCACGAAAACGAGATGAACGTTAAATACTGCGAGCGAAATAAAAGTTGAAACCTTAGATTAAAGTGAGCGTAACAGTATTCTCCAGCGTGATAATACACTTGACAAACAACGGATCCCTTTTACTCCTACATACATCAACAACTCTTAAACTTGCCTTACTTGCAATCCCTTTTCCATAAGACTAAATTACGAAGTCTAGATTTAATAGCAACAGGCAGTTTTACGATGAAAATCCATAGTTTAAAAATCTGTAGGTAATTCTGAAAATGTTCAACGATCCCGCGATCCGATAGACAAAGTCAAATCGCTTCGATGAGAAAAAGAGGAAAATGTGATAGCAGACGAATGAATCTCATTGTTGGAAATGTATTCCGTTATAGCCTCATCCATTGGGACACGGGGAGTCTATTAGATCTGGCGAGCGAAAGCAGCGAACTGCGTACGAAAAAAGCTAGCAAGGTTGTTGCAGAACTTTCTCGGTATTAGTTTAAAAAGTATTACATTTTCTGGCTTTTAATAGTCCAAACTCTCAGCCAAAATAACGTATAACAACGTCTGCGACAACATCTCCTCAACCTCTCGTGAATTTTTTTCACAAATATAATGGCATCGATATTCTATGCATAAATGTCACAAAGTCACCCAATTTCTCATCCACTGGGACATTGAGAGTCTATTAATCTCGATGAGCAAAAGCAACGAGTTGCAAAGAAAGACCGATACGTCAACGTCAGCCTCCAAAAATATAAGAATATCACCTAACGTGATGATACAGTTTAAAAACAACGGGTCTCTGCTACTACCGGATTCATTCATCATTCTTGAAATCCACTTTGAATTCTGTATCATCGGTGAAACAGAGCCTGCATTTCTATTCAGCTTTGTAGGACTCTCCGTATTGTGGCTTAATACTCTCAGAGGACGTTGTCCCAGTGCGCACAGTGAATGCTTTGCCTATCCATCTATCCACATCGTCAAAGTCAAGTTATCTCTATATGAAATCTCGTTACGTTGTGGTTTAATGCTCCCAGGAAGCACTGTCCCAGACCGGATAATACGTTACTTGTCCGTGTATCTATCTACTTACATCGTCAAAGTCAAGTTATTTCCGTACGCGAAAATGACTAAAGTGTGACAACAGGCGGATGAATCTCATCGAATGGAAATGTATTCGGTTATAGCCCCATCCACTGGGACACGGGGAGTCTATTAGGTATTGTGCGCGAAAGCAGCGAGCTATCTACGAAAGGAAATCTACATATCTACGTTGGGAGACTCGATAAATGTAACGCTATCCTCCAACCTGATGCTACAGTTGACAAACAACATGCCTCTGCTACTGCTACATCATCGATAAATCCGACAGTCGAGTTGCTCGAATTCTCAAAGGATATCAACGCAACATCAGATGAGTCTAATTAGTGGGAACGTAATTGTCTCGTCCCTAGGGTCGCAGAAAATCTACCAAGACCTACGTTTACGTCTACATGTACTACCACGTCAAGTTTGGAAACGTTCCGTCTTACCGTTTAGCTTTTCGCGAGGAAGAACGGCAGCGGAAGAATTGTTCCCTCTTCTTTTGCTTGCGTATATACCAGAAGGGGATGCGCGACGTCGAAGATAATTTAAAAATACGCATATCGCGAACAACCGTGTACAGAGTTAGGTTCCCGTGCGTGATCGCGTATCTTTGAGACTCGAAGGAACGCGAGACGAGCAAAGACACGCGTGCCGTAGAAGAGAAGCGAGGACCAAGTCCAAGAGGATAGTCACGAGCGTTCAGGGACGGCCCGAACGCCACGGCGTCCGGTATCGAACTAAGTCGAGTGCTGCTCCCTTCTACACATGCTCGAGAGCTGACGTTATCACGAGGGAGCGAAAGTTCGTCCCGGGGAGCAAAACGAGCCAGCATGCGGTCCCGCGCCGTTCCCAGTATCATCCCCGCTTCGCGAACAACCCCATCGTTCCCTCTTTCTCCACGTCCTCGTTACACCCTGGTCGTTCCAACGTTCAGGCTCTCTCGGATACCACGGTTTCGAAATTTCAATGATCGTACCGTTATCCTTAAGAAATTTACAAAATACCTCGGAACGCGAGCGATCCGAATAGGGGATGTTTAAGAGTGAAACGATTATCTGAAGAAGGATCTGAAAGTGCACAGTTGACAGATTCGCGACGACGCGGCGGCTTTGTACGCTTCCTCGGTGGGTGGCACGAGATATCGGGCAGTTTGCATAGTTAAATTGTGTATCGTTCGGTTTAGTTTTTGAGAAAATCCCCTGCATATTGCGTCCAGGAATTGCGCGAGGGAATTGTGCCACCCCGTGGATCGCTTTGTCGCGAATGTGTCGGAGGTGCAGAGGAATGGTATCGAGCGGTCGTTAACAATTGCTTCCTGTAACGGAAGAAGACATCCGTGCTTTTTAACCTCGCGCTGTTTCGCGTGGTCGAATCGCGTGAATAAGACAAGGTCTTATTTTACGACAATAGCACATTATCGCATTGCACGCGAAACAGGAGTATCGCTATATTGATTTCATTTACAACCGTTAAACCTCTACAACCAAAGACCCGAGCCAATCAGATTTCGGAACGAGTTAACGTTATCATTCGCCAGTAGGAACACCAACAGCGGTGGATTCCTCGGTGGGTTGCCTAGCAACGGCATCCCCGCGGGCTGTCGTTCGAATTCGAAATTAGTCACCCTCGAATGCTGCCTAAACAACTACAAGAGCTGGAGGAAATAACGCGAATACCTGTGAAATATACTGATTTATCGATGTATGATTTTGCCAGAAAGGATGTTAAAGTCTATCTTTCTATTCCCGAAACCGATGTGATCATTTGGGTCGTCGCAGAATCACCCCTACATTTAATAAATGCAACCAGACCATTTCATACTACTTTATCTAACAAGTTGCAGCTACCCTAGCGCGTTACTAAAATTTTCCAAGTCCAATATATATCCTCGGACCCTACTCTATAATGTCTCACATGCTAGGGGAACAATGATCAAACAACACTTGGAACTTTTATATATCTTTCTATGCTACATAATTTAGGATCGCATAAAGGGAGTGGAAAAGAAATGGGGAAAGAAGAAAACCAGGTCACGCCATTCGGGAAGAATTTATTGAGATCTATCAGAGTTAGATTCTCACATCTAAGAAAGCTATACCAAATTCGCAGCCGATTAGCTTGATATTACTCGCGAAGAAGGATTATTCTTTCGATTACCAAGTCGCATCACGAGACTTTACCATCAAAGGTCCTTTGATCGATCAACGTAATGGATATCAATTCTTCCCATGTAGAGATGTATGATCCATGTAAAGAACTCTGATTTAATAAATAAAATGGTAATACTTTTTCGCGATGATTGTTTCCATTCTCAGCGTTACGAGTGTTACAATCATATTCAATTCTGAATCGATAACGATGGAAGTAACACAAAAATATAACCCATCGAATTGTAGAATAAAAAATGTCCATAGAATCCTTTGTCCATTCTATAACTCCTTTGCGGTATATGTATGATAAAATGAAGTACGATACTTGATTCGATGCCACATTTATACTTTCAGCCTATGAAAGCTGTATTAACAAAATTAAATTATCGACTGTACGAGAAGCAATGATATCGTTCGTCGCGCACTCTGTATAAAACAACAATGACTCGAAGGATCGTCGGGTAACGATAGCAAACGTAAACTCTTTCGTTTCTGCTGTATCGACAAAAGAAGTTGCACAAAAGTTCAAACCATTTATGTTTTCAGACGTAAAGAATCAGTTTGAATAAATTCTCACCCGGTATCTATCGATTTCATCCATGTTATGGGTCCTCGTTCCTGCTCTTGGTTCGGTATGTCAACAATAACAGTCGAGACAAGAGGATTAACGACCGTACAGTTTTTCTATGAAGCACGAATTTCCACGAATTGCTAGGCACTCCCTTCCCCTTCCCGCTAGCAGCGCCACCGTTAATCTCTCAGTTGGCTCAACGTAAATAGAACCGTAAAATCACACGAGAAAATGTGCGAATTACGTGGTGCGTATCTATTAATTATTGCAATCAGATCAATTCTAATCGTCATTGCTACTATCGTTTACTCTCTATTAGTACTTTCTGTAACTTTAATACACTTTTGGTTCCAAATTTAATCGATATCGCGATAAAAGTTGAATGAAGTCAAATCAGATCTTTGCATAGCGTCGTTATATATTTCCATGAATTGAGTCGCAACATATTTCAAAACGTTTCGAGTTCGGTTCAGTGTTTGATTGTAATACAGTTGTGCTTCTTTCAACAAGTATGCCTTGACAATGTAGTTTTTCCTGTTACAGATCATCGATCGAAGCTGAAGGGTCCTGTATCGTGCAACATGCAAACGCTAAAGACGTCATGGCAGTTACGCCGACAATTGGAATGGAAATTCAGAGGTGATCGGCGATAATCTACCACGTCGAGGTGGTAAGTGATACATGTACATTTTTATTGAACCATGATTGAATTTTCCGGTCGTAAGCATGATTCATGATAATCGGTCAGCGATAAGATCAGATGAGAAAATATTACGTCAAACTTTCTTTCGATCTGTTTAATAATTAAATATGGCGTCGTTAGATGTCGTGAAATATCGAAACAACGCGTCTGTATTCGAGACGCAGTTGCACGTATGTAATACGATTCGGCAAACATGCTTACGACTCTAACGATGACAGTCATCGATATAATATTTTTACTTCAACAATTATTTTCTACGTATTGAATTTCTGCGTAATATTTCACGATCGAAACTCGCAAATATTCACGTTAGTCGAGAACATTTAATTTTCACAACATTGACCTCGCGTTTCAATAACAAGGTACGGGCGATCGTCCAGTTCTCGGAAAAGCGGTATTTACGAGAATAGACAGAGACTCGAAGAGACAGAGATAAGAAAAACATATTGTTAGGGAAGCGTGAAGGTGTTTACTTAACTGTCTCTTTCTCTTCCATTCCACTCGTTCGTTGATAGAATCGGTGACTTCTGCGTACAAGTTTATTCGGGTCGGTGTATACTGGTAGCATCGAGTCGATTTTCGTTTACACGTTATGTACATAAGAAATTTTCAGAAAATCATGGCTCATGGTTGTTTGCCGATTACAACCTTCGGTGAGGTTATTAGTTTTCTATTGTAGATTCTTTAGAGCACTTGTAACTTATCGCCTCATGGTAAAGAAGAGTTCTGTTTGCTATACATCGCTGTGGTAATGCAGACATGTACCATGGCCGCTAAGCTAACAGTTTCCTAAGAATGAAGGCAGATGGGTGCCTTGGCCATATTAGATCCATATATAGAGCAATGTTTGCATTTCAAATACACGCGCAATTCCGTATACAGAATCTAGCTTAAATTTTCAAATAAATAAGGAAAAGGGGTGGCAAAGAAATATTTTTAATGAAACGCAGATAGATCACTTTCTTAAATAAATTACACAATTTTACAAGTAATGGCGAAAACCTTGAGTATTTTTTTTTTTTAAAGGAGCTTAAGGCTCTTATATCGTGGTGCCCAGGAGCACGTGCCCCTCTCGCTCTGCTAGGTGACGTGTCTGCTTGCGCTTACGGGTTAACTCGTGTGTATAGTTATAAATGCATACATGAACTCGATCGTATCGTAGCGCATTCAATATTGCATTCGCGACAGCCTAGAGTACCGTAAGATACATATTCCCAATTATCTGCCGTCGGTACGGCGATTTATCAATTATTCAGTCCGCGACGAGTATGCATAAAGTATCATGTCAGCGACGATTACAAACACGCGGTATGCATATTAGGTCCCGTATGCGCTTCGTTGCTCGATGACTCGGCATGTCCCTGGGAGGGATCGTCCCCGCAAAACAATGTTAACTTTCAGTCATGGGGACTCGAAATCCCCCCTCCTTCTGTTGGAAATAGAGTCGATAAATTAGGGGAGTTAATCCCATCCAGGATGAAGTATGATCCAACGTAAGGTAGCTACCAGCATCATGGGCTCGAGTAGCATGAGTTTTTGGGGTTACGGGCGCCGAGAACCTGTGGATTCCCTCCCCTCTTCGTTCCTCTTCTCCTTCTCACCTCCAGGGTTGGCGAATGTTTTTGGAATTAACGAGGTCGAGTTTCGAAGTGGGTCGGGCGAGGATCAAACCGAGGAGTTGTGTCGTTGGGTATCGAGAGTTGCTTGCGGATTTATTTCACTGATTTTAAATTAATTAAATGTTTGACTGGCTCGTTAACGTTATTCAGAGTTATCGCGGTATCCAATTAAAAGTCACAAATGCTGCCTGATACCCCCCGATGAATCTGTATTATACAGGGAGTAGAGAAAACTGCAAACTGTGTTTACCGCATCCCTTTGCTATCAACCCATGAAACCACGTTTTTACGTTCATGGATGCTCCATGCGTCGGTTTCACGGCCCATTCTTTCCTACCATCGATAAAGAGAGACAGAGGGAAACGTAAATTGTTTTCCTACGCAGAGCTATAAACCGGTACGACGATTTAAGCAAACGACTGACTGGGTGGTAGGAAACGAGCATCGAATCCGGAACGTAGAGGAATAGCCGCACAAAATACGCATTTGTTGGCCCCAACGTAAGAACGAAGACGAATCGGCGCAAAGTCGAGGCATGTAGGCATAAGCCAATCAGTCTAATAGAATCTCCCCTGTTGCCTATCGAATGATTCATAGGACGTCGCATGGGAAGCGAATTTATTAATAAGAGGCAAGCCAGCTATGCCACCAGACCGGCCTCGAACTGATTCGTCATTATTACATGGGCTCTGACCCAGCGATCTTAACATCCACAACGCTAATTGGTCGCCGTGAACGCGTTTCAGCTGCTGATTTATCGCGCCAATAAATAGCCGCGTTGCTCTCTTTCCTTTACCCTCTCCGTTGGGCTTGGTCGCGAGACGATCCGTCTGTAAATGAAGATTTAACGAAAGGATGAGAAAAACGACAGGTCGGGCCCAATACTGTCGGCAAACTTAGCGTCACCCTGTATTTTATTTTTCTCGTGATTCCCCTGAAAACATTTCCTTGCTTTGGTCCAACTTAAGCTTCCAATTTTCAGCGAAGCATTTCGCCTAGAACTTGAACAGACGCTGTGGAATTACCGCTCCCTTAATTTTTCTAAACTTCCGAAATTAGTATTTTCCTCCAGTTTCTCAGAGTCCAGTCGCAATTTCTGCGAAAACAAACCGCACCTAAATTTCCATAATACTTAAAGCTCCTCAGCCAGACGCTTCCCGTTCCTGGTACACGACGCGTATCCCGAAACGCAATCTCGCTCTGGCCTGAAAATTGCACGGTATTTTTCGATGGTCGCCACTCGTTGCGAAAGCGAACCAACGGGAAGTTTTCAGCAGGAGTTTCATTATTTATCCGACTGTTCCATCAAGCTTTACGTAACATCTCCAAGTACTGGAACGCATTATTACGGTTAAGGCGAGTCCGCGAGTATTCGAGAGCCAGGAAGAGGAATGGCGCGAAAGGAGGCCCTGAAGGGGGAGCCAGAGAGACGGTTACAAGCGCACTGGATGTGCAACTTCTTGCGCAAGAGGTGCTCCGCAGTGATTCATCATTGTTACCGGGAATATTGGGATATATATCGGGGAGGTCCCTCGGGCTGAAAGCAAATGGAGTAGACAGGGGTCTGTACCCTCCATCTACTTAAATGCCCCTACATTCCAACGATGGAGGGTACTTACGTTAGCCTCGTTCCCTGCAGTTTTCTGATTAAACTACCTCGATTTCCACGAACAAAGTGCACTTTACGCGAGACTTGGCGCGATTGACTTTGCGCTCCATCGCGTATATTAATCCTTTCGGGGGGTGGGAATGTCACGGAAAATCGTACGTGGCATGCGTAATGCCGATACTTTTTAAACCGGTGCTAAATTCGTCGTTTCGATTGCTTATACGTTACGAGATTTTAATAGTTTTATATTTAAAAATTTCAACCGCTCGTTTCAAAAGTATCGATCCTCCGTATATTTCTTGGTCGCACCCGTAAGAACGCGATAATTTTTAACCGACACGTTCCGAAGTTTCTTGCGCGTGTCGCGTTCATTTTTTTTTCGCTCCTTGGAAATCCTTCCAAATTTAACGAGCCCAGTGAATCTGGCGGGGCAAATCGAACGCAGCTGTATGTTCCATTCCGCGGGCCAGCCTCCAATCTGTCGGGCGTGTTTCTATCCACCTTCCCGCGTGCCGAATTTCATCTACAAAATGTATAAAAATAACCGACTCTGCGAACGTGCGCCATATGCGAAACGCCATGTGGCAGAGGGTCAACAATGTCACCGAGAACGTCTTCCCGTATCTCGGGGACCTAGAAGAATGCTGAAAAAAGGGTGTTGTGCGTTGTCCCGTTGCCGAGCACCTGCCTCGCCTCGAGGTGAGACTTTGAATCTTCTCGAATCTCTCTTTGGAAAAGGGATTATCCGTCCTCTTCGTCTCTTTATCGGTGGTTAGCCGATGTGTAACACGACGATCGAAACGTTCTTCCCGATCGCCTGAAACCCCGTCAAAGGAAATTCATCCTCGAGGCGTTGGCAAACAGGGATGGGCAACGTTTAGATAAAATTTTAGAGTTACGAACTAAGGATCAAATGGGTTAAAAAATATGGAGCAAAATAATAAATAACAGTGGGAATCCGCGTATGTCGTAAAAATCAAATTTTGACCATCTCTGGATGAGAAATGGCGGGTGTGTGTGCGTGCACGATGTTTCCGCGCGAAAGAATGCGTACGCCTAACCAGCTCGAGGTCCGAGACGGTCAGAAGTTCGCCGCCATCGCGCGATTCCGCGGAACGATAAGACAGAAAGTTTTTTCTCCGGGTACGACGGCGAAGTAGACGAGAATTCATAATTTTATTACGAAAAATTCCCCCCCGAACCCCATCCCTGGTGTGTTTCTTTTCGTCCCTTTTCGCAAGAACTTTGACGGGCACTATCGTCCCATAAGTCTCGGAGCGATAACACTCGCTAAAAAGTTAGAAAGTACTCGGTGGAGAAACATGAACCTGTAAGAGGACTCGGGGAACGTTTTAGGATAAGGAAGTGATTTTCAATCATATTTTCGGAATCTAGAGTATGTACATTCGAGAGGGAGAGAGAAGGAGAGTGCTATCGAGCGTTGAAAAAGCCGCGAATTGCTCTGGTTATTTATGCAACGATGAGGATATTAGAACAAAGAAGCATTTACATTTTCGCAGTCGTAAACTTGCGTTGCGTCTATTACGGTAATGAGAACTAAAATCCCACAGTGGAACCGTATTTCTGTTGTCCTCGGGCAAGGAAAGAACGCGGTGGTGGGGTTTGTTGAACAACTACAACATCCAATTATTATTATTATTAATAACGAGATGGCTTTCTAGTACAAATACATAATATAAAGTAAAGTAAAAAATAGGAAAATACGAAGTAATATAAAATAAAGCTGACGCTACTAAGGAATATGCTATTATACGGACTGTAGAATTTATGCATTCATGGCGAGCCTGAAAATGAGAAACACATGTTGAAGCTATACATTTGTACGAAGCAAAATATTATATTACAGAGCTCATTAGCGATTGTAGGAATAAAACGTTATCATAACCGTATAAATGTATAAAATCGACGCAACTCGTTTATCGATGTTTGTAATATAGACAAAAATTTAACAGTTTCGGAGTTTACCACTACTCGTATTTTACTTTTTGGATAACGCGTCCACTAAAGCCGTTGAACGTCCAACGATTCTAGGAGGTCGTTAACACCGAGCGATAGTGTCCCATTCCAAAGTGTATCGTTCGATCCCAGACTTTCGGTTTACGCGTCCTAGGATACACGGAACGCGGACAGTCCTGAATGCCATACGTGAAATTCTTTCCTTATGAACCATCGTCGCAGGACACCGCCGCGTTCCGATTCGTCGAAAACACGCGTATCGCGTCTATTATAGTAACGAGAGGACAAAATCCCCAGAGTGGCACCGTGTTTCTGGTGTCCCAAGGCGAGAAAAAACGTCGAGGAGGGATTGTTGAACGAGGGCAAACCTGCCTCGAGGTAAAGTACCCTTCGGTCCCTACTCGAAAAGGGATTATCCAGCCTCGACTCTATCGGCGGTTTGCCACAGTGTAACACGACGATCAAAGTTCTCCGTGCGTCGTGTCCCGACCTATAAAGGGAGAGCCTCCAGGCGCCCAGAGGCATCGCGGAATCACGAAAACACACGTACGCGCAAGGTGTAGCCTCCGTGTGCGCGCACGTAGCCCTGTGCAAGGCTCACCAGAGAGGGTTGAACCTTGTTATTGTTAGTTATCGTATTAATACTAGATGACGCGACGGTACGGTCTGCGAGGCGCATCTGTGCGCGCTCGACGAACATGCTCGGTTACGTCGCTGTTTTTCATCCTAGTGTGCACACTTGCCCAGCCATTAGCAACGGACCAGAATCTTCTAGGCGTACCGTTCAAACATTTCCTTCCACTTCGCAGAAATTTGATCCGTCTCGCGTCGCGTCGCGTCGCGTCGTCTCGGGATCTGGCGAAAATAGCTATGCAGGGTATCCGGATTTTCTTCCTTTCCGAGACACTTGGCCGATGCATCCAACGATACTTTCGTCCGGGTAGGACACGTAACCTTGTCTGAAAACACGGTCCCAGCGGTGACACCGATCCCACGGATCGCGACGACGCCGACGCGACTCCATTTGCAAAAGATCCCGAGACTTGGTTTTGTTTGCTCGTTCAAGTCGATAGAGTACTCCTCGCAAACATCGAATTTTTCGAAATCGGATTCCAACGTTCAGGATAGAGCTTCAGATAATTAGCTTAGGAATTTAGATCAACGATACATCAAGGATGGTCACGGCGATTATATCGAGCGATAGTTGCCTCGACGATAGCGAAGCCAGGGAAATGTCAATTCGAGATTTTAAGGGGATACACTAAGTCGAAATTGCATTTCTTCGAGATAATATTATATAAACGCAAATAATGAAACGGTTGAATAGAATTTTTGTATAATCAGACATATTTCCAAACGAGAGCGTTTTTTCATCTATTCCTCGTAAAGACAGGGAAATTTGTCTTTTCCCAAATATTAACCTTTCTTCCGGTCTTCGAGGCGGTGTTCCCCCTTAAGGCGCGCCGACGAATCCGCCCTATAAATCCAGGGGACAAAAGCCAGCGGGCTGGGAAATGTCAGGATGTCGTCGAGGATGTTTCTCCCGCTGCGCGAAACACTATCGACTATGAACACCGACTCATGGGGTCAGAAGTTGGGCCTTTTTCGTTAAAAGTCACAGCTGCTCTCACACCTCCGCGACCACGTGGCTCGATCTCGCTCGACCGGAAGCGACCGTGCATACCGCAGTATGTTCAATGTCAAGGACAGCTGTCCGCATCCTCCTGACTTTGTAATACCGATTTTTTCGTGTCGTCTTCTCCATTTTCTTCTTTTTTTTCCTCGTTCGTTCGTTTCACGCATACTCGAGTGCTACGCTCGTGTGTTACGTGTCAGAATCTTGATCACCTTTCAGGAAGTCGTAATGTACCCCGAGTGGCATGCGACCAAACGCAGCGAAACGGAAAAGAGTGATTCGGAACGATTAACGTCGTCGCATACCATCGTCTAGTACCGTAGCCAGACCGTTTCAGGGCGTGGTTCCTGCGATGCACCATGCCAAAAGTTAGGCGATACGAAACTGCTCGAAAGAACGCGTTTCGGGTGGGATAGTCACCGAAACATAAAAGAAACGTAAATGCCGCGATTCTTACTCTGCGCAGAGATTTCTAAAATGAAACTTTGTTACAGCTCGAAAAGACTCAAAATATCT
The DNA here is from genome assembly GCF_026283585.1 of Hylaeus volcanicus. NCBI lineage: Eukaryota > Metazoa > Arthropoda > Insecta > Hymenoptera > Colletidae > Hylaeus > Hylaeus volcanicus. The sequence continues at coordinate 727,000 of NC_071980.1, read as the reverse complement.
AGAATTTGTAAATCCTCGATTTAATTAATCGTTCGAATGTTCTTTCTTGAAACTTATCTTCGTCTATTCGAAGATATACGCATTTCTAAGTAGTCGCAGTCGTTTCGCAATGCAGCTTTTCGTAATTATCCCTCAATGGTTACGACGTCAGGGAAATTAGCCAATGATAATAATTAGCGTTTCTCTTTTGCACAAACGACGATGGATCACAAAGCGTCTTTGGTAGCAACCGTAGCTCCGCAGAGATCGTGCCAGCTCTGTCATCCTTTGACCCAGTCCGTTTGATCCTTGCGTTTGTAGACACACAGAGTACTTTATGAACGTACTCGTTACTAGTTCCAGGGAATCAACGTAGTTTGCAATTGATTTCATCAACGCCGTAAAGACTTGACGATAGCGACGATGAAACGCCGACGACACCTTTCCCTTTAGCGATGAGCTTTTCAGGAGATAAATGTACATCTACTCGTAAATAGGTCACGACACTACCGTACCAAAATATTTTCATTCGATGGTATTTTCTTACGATTACACTTTTTAAAAATATCTATTCAAGACACGCATGGCACATACAAAGGACAGATATTCCTAGTTTAGTCTTTTACTATTACGCTCGTTATGCGAACTACGATACATAGATCGCTCTTACCGACGATATGAAAATAACACGACGGGTATAAAAGTATTTAAACGTGTCCGTCTGGGCGCGGATTTAAATGGGACGAAAACATTAGGAAGATCAACTGTCGGACGGAATAAGCTATTTATCGTGGCATACCTGATTTTTATTTTAAGCTTGGTAGAAACGCGGAAAATTTTTAGCGGATTTTTAATTCCGTAGTCTACGAACTTCAGATTACGAGATTAATTATTTTAAACGATGGGCATACGAAACGTTGCTCGTAATAATTTCGGTGCGATAATCTAGACGATGTTTGCTCTCGTTGCTCGTCAAAGTTTCATCGACGTTGCTAATATTCGCGAGGTGGCCTAACGCGCGCATAAAAGGCCACGTGGCGCGATGGCGCGACGAAACCGCGTATCGACGAGCGCAGATAGGGCACGCGCCCGTTTTCAGAGTCAGAGCCGCCCTTCTGGTAGTTGGTTCGTCGTATCCAGGAAATTAGCGAGCAATAACAATTAGCGTCCGCAAGGCTGACAAACGGTCGAGCCTCCCTTCCCTTCCCAGTCCGGATGTTCCATGGAAATCGGTCCTGGGTGTCCATGGACCAGGCTGCCAAAAGAGAAAGGACATTGTCCCCGTCGGGCTGGCAGCCAGCGGGTGGCTGCCGAGCGTGGTAGCCACCTTTTGTGCACGGTTAAATGAAAAGTCATCTCGAATCTATTACTTTCGAGTTTTGCCACCGGCCAGTGTAAATATTTGGGGTCTCGACCGTGGGTGTCGTCCATGCAGATAGGGAGGATTCCTCTTGCCATTGTTGCCCGCCCCGATAATTTATGATCACCCTGCGCGGCTCGCGCCTACCGCTTCGGCGTCTTTCCTCGTCTAGTTCTCGGTACGCTCAGGGCTGTCGCAAGCCACGGGCGAGAGGAACCTCGGATAGGACATATATCTCCTGTTTGGATCAACCCGAGCTCTCTAAAAACCAACTCCGCGTCATCCCAGGGCGTAAAAATATCCAGACACGAGCCTGGGAACGCCTACCCTTCTCGGCGTTCTCTGTTCGATCCCTCGGGCTTCATGGTCGGCGTTCGAGGTCGCGTGAATCGGTGAATGTGACCACGAACCCCCGCCGCGATAATTGTCGGATTCTGGCCGAACGGAGAGCGAACTTTTCGCACTTTTCGGCGCGATTTGGGGGTGCGAGACGCGTAGACAGGGGCGCGAGCGAAGCGTTCCGTCGCGACGTCGGCGTCGGCAGGGGCTGCTGATTGTGCCGATTGTTCGTCGCCGATTTCGACGGAACTTCTCTCGGGACGAGGCTTTGTTAGCGCATTGTGCCCCCGTACCCGGTGCCCACGTGGTGTATCGTCGACAGACTAGGTTTATAGGTGGTTTAGGAATTGGCTGTTTGATTGTCGCCCATAGACACCAGGAGAATAGTTGTTTAACGATACGGTAAACGGTGGAATTCGTTTAGGGACCAGAACGCCATTTGTACTAGGAACAAATCATAGGAATGGGGGAGAGACGAGGTTTTTCCTACGATTTTCTAGTTTAGTTTCTATTATTTTTCGTAACCAGTCGAAGGGATGATCAGTTTCGTAGAGCACCGTTGAAAGGTTGATACACTAGCTGCAGGAACCACGAAACCGTATGGAAATTCGTGTTTTAAATTAAAGATACGTAGACATCGTGGAGCAGCGGATAGACAAACAATAGAAACAATGGACGGTCGTTGGGTCCGCGCATTGTACACGGGCCGCGTGCGTAGACCGTTCTTGGGTACACAATGGCTACATGGTTTTCCAAATAAAAAAAAAAAATGAGAACTTCTTCGTCATAGGGCGCCGCTACGAGTGTGCGTATGCGTGTGTGTGCTTTGAGATGTTAAAATCGTCCCGCGGCTCGCGGCAAATATTTGGTCGGGGAAGCAAATGCTCTCGACATTACGACGAGAGCTTTTCAAATAACAACTCCCATGTATCGGGCCGAACGAGTGGAGGCTCGCGTTCATGGAATTTCACGCTTATCTAACAGCTTGCGTCTTTGACTTTTGTGTTTGTTTACGCTGGTGGGAGTAGGTTTTCCTTGATCGTATCACCATTCATTTTTCTCAACATTCTAAACGACTTGCCGAGTATTCTTGGGCATACACGGTCGGAATAGCGAAACGATCGAAGGGTTCTGCTATTGGAACACATACGAATTCGACGAGTAGTTTGCAGCCATAGTTTCGGCATCGCCGTAGGCCAAGATAAACTTTCGAAATTTTGCGCGGCAAGGTTCGCTCCGACTGGAAGAAAAAATATATACTTACGCGCTGCGAACTGTACAGATTCTACATCTTCCTGTTATTCCACGCAGACTTTGTCCTCGAACTTCGACTCGGTTTTATAAAGGTAAAGTTCCCAGTGAAAGGATAGGCATAGTCTCGATGCTGTTGTTGCAGCTGCCGGCCGGAATTTCGGTGAGAAAACAAAGTTCTTCGAAAAGTAAAACGCCTTGGGACTCGGGGCGCATTGAAACTATCGCAGGGCCGCTGCTTCCCATCGCCCGTCGTCAAACTTTATCTTCCATAAATTTATATTCCGCCATGTTCCGCGAACAGAGCCGTGGCTTCGCGGTTCTTTCGTCTCCCGCGTTCCACGAACGATTTAACCCTCGGCTGGGCAGCTTCGAGTCAAAACGAGCCACGCTGTATGCAATAATTTCAAGATTGTTTCGACCCGAAAGCGGCTACGACGGGGAAAAAATCTTGTCGCGATCTCGAGCAAAATTGACAATCTTCCGAGACCATTAATCTCGCTGCTCAACGGCAGTCGAAGAGTTTCGGTACGATTAATCAGAGGCACGAGCGTTTGCCGAACGTTCCGAAGCAATCGAGTTTCGTCGAACGTCCGACTGCTTTAACATTGATCTCAAGCTTCGAGACCAGCGTACGTTTCAATCTGTGATGGCTGCGAGCTGGAAAAGGTCGTAACACGACGCCACGGTAAAATATCGCGTGCCAAAGCATATGGCCGAGGAATTTCGGCATCGTCACGAGGGGTTTGCGCGTTAGCTGCGAAATTTCATTAGCCCGCGCACCTGCTCGTTAATATTTCCATTCTGTCGCACCTGAGCGATTCTCGCGAGCAATCGTGGACTCGAAACCGCGGACAACGGATGTAATTTTTATTTGGATTAAAATGTAGATATCGTGTTGCTCGTTATTAGACGATATATAAGATTTACTTTACACGCTAAAGCCGAAAGAGAGCATGCTCCGAATTTGATTCGAATGAAATGTTGGCCATCTCTTTGTCTGGCCAGCTGCGTCCAATGGTTTCGAGTGACTTGTATACATATTTGTTGGTCATTTGTTCCTGCGCGTCGAACTTTCGAGCAGTGAATTCCTGAACAACGAATCTCGCTCAAATATTATTTCAGGATGGCCTTTTCTTTCCTTGACTCACGGAAGCACTTGGTCCGCTGAAAAACACGGTTCCAGCGTGCTCTCGGCCGCTGGAACGAGGATTAGTTTCCAAGAACCTCGAGAACGCCGTCACACCCCGTCAACTTTCTCCGACGTATTTGAACAGGTTGTCGATGACAAGAGAGTACGAGGGAGAAACTTTTGGGGGTCAGGAAAATGGTGAAAACCGCGGCTCTCACGACACCTCGTGGTCTCGAGAACTGGAAAGGTTGTTGGCATTTCGTTAGATTCGTTAGAATCGTTAGACCCTCGATCTGAAATCTGTGGTAGTTCCTAGGGATTAAGAAATCCAACGCCACTTTACCGTTCGACTCTCTGGTTTTCTAAAAGGTTCTTTCGAAGATTCGAACGAGTCGATATGAAAGCTCGATCGAAATCGTATACAGGCCATGCCTATGCGGGATGGTTTCTGTTCGCTTTGGTCGGTGATCATTATTTTTCACGATCGTCTGGTTGTTGATAACGGTCGCGCGTCTGCCACCGAAAGGGTGTATAGCCTTCGACGCCCAAAAGAGAACAGTGTCGCTTTACAAGCACCGAGGAAAAAAAATCAGGTCCAACGACACGAGCACAGCCATCAGTCAGCTTTATCTTTCACGAGCTTCGAAACAGAGCCACATGAAATTTAAGACGCGGTCAAGCTGTGCGCATTTTTTTTCTGTTCACGAGGGCAGATGGTTCGATCGTTGGCGGAATTTACGATGTTTGGCGCACTCGCTAATTTTGTGGCATATTTTCTGGTAAGCTACACCGCGATTTGCCGGATGCCACATGACGCCTTTTGCGACTCGGCCGTTGCCGTATATGTACATTGCCACGTGCCTTCTCGACGAGTGGCATCGTCTCGAAGACGCAAAATTGCCGCGGTTCGATAAGCAAAGTCGATTATTTTTGTTCATCCTATCGTTTTACGAATAGCAAAATAATTGACTAGTGCTCGAGATTCGTCGAGGTGGCGCAGCCCCTCTAGCTGTCGCGGGAAATCGTGTCTCGACGGCGTACCATTATTACGGGCAAGCATAGAACGTAAATCCGTTGTTATTCGGGTCAACGATAAGTGTCCAGCTGGTTATAGCTGCCTTCCGTGGCGGTTCGCTCGGAAACCGTTTCAAATGATAAGAAGTTTTCGTCGAAGAAAGTAAAATGCAAATCAAACACGTGCGCTCCGGGAGTTATCTCTTATTAACGTGAAAAATGCATTTCTCGTGCAAGCCGTATTGTGCCCGGTTCATCAGCCGCATTTATTTCCATGCAGCCGTCGACTCGTTTCAGAAGAAAACTCGTGAACGTGCGCGGCACAGGGGAAACTTTTTGCCTCTCGTTTTCTGTTATCGTATTTACCGCCGCTCGCTCGACGCAGCCGTAATAGATATTAAAAACGTAAATCGCCTCCCTCTTGCCTCTTGCGTCGCCCACGGTTCTCGAGTGGTGTTTCGTTCGAGTATTTCTATCGCTCGAATAAAGTAACTTTCAGCTTTCGATTAGCTGCGACAAACACGTGATGGAGTGCCGTTGAAATTTTATAAACTCGACGGGCACGTGGCTTTTGTACGAAATTATTTATTCCGCGAAAGCAGAGCTCTGGTTTATTGGGCGAACGAGCGAGTCATTTTCAGGAACGCGTATTTTTTGGAAATAAATCATCGTACCAAATTCAATTTCGCAGGGCAATTTAATATTTGAAGCGTAAATAAATAATTGGAAGGTGCGTGATAATTAGCGGATATAGTACATTCCATGGAGTCGTCGAAAAAGTTTCGGCTGACGTAAAAGTGACGCTTGTCGATGGATTTAATATCAGGAAAGCAGTCCTCCGATACGAAACGAGGTGGTCATTTCTGTCTCGTTACGCAGGTACGTCCCATGGGGGCTAGGTACTCGCAGGTATACGGAATACCTCGCCAGTTTGTATAGTAGCAGCCCTACTTCCTGCGCCCCTATTGATCCCCCTTTATCCCGGAGCTCCTAGTCACGACATCGCCAAGAGGCACAGGCTGAACCTCACAGTCAAGGGGGGTGATGTTTAATTCAAGTCCAAGGCACAATGCTCCTCAAGAAGCGTCTCTCTCACTTTCCATATAAATTATTCCGCGGTCTCGCATTCAAAGCCTCGGGTCTCCTTCCCCTTCCGCCCTCGCTACGCAAAGGAATGCGCCGAAACGACCTCGCGAAAAAAATCTACGCACCTTTCTGCAAAGTGTCTACCGTCTCGTGAAAAGAGTCCGAACCCTTTGAGGCTCCGCTTGGTCGCTGAAAAATTGAGGTACCCATCCTTGGAACTGATTTCGAAACTTACCGCGCCGTATAATAGCGCGATAGCGCGGCTTCAGCTACGGGGGAAAAAGCTTGATTCAACCTTGGGAATAAATTTTCCTGGAGCCTCGAATGTTGCGCTCACCGGAAATGGAGTTCGTTCCCGTTAGTGGGTAGTTTCGTTGACTGGACGGTTTTATTCCGTTTACCTTGGCAGCAACTATGCGATGTACAGGGTGTCCCCCTATCGAACGATCGAATCACGATGGTTTCTTTTTTTTTTTTTTACGAAGCGAACACATCGTAGAAAAATTGAAAAGACAGTCGTTTGGAATCGCGAGGGTTTAACCGCTATCTACGCCTTATTCTTGTCGTCAAATACTCGGTTTCTCGGTTCACATCGACAACACCCTGTACAGGTACCGTACACCGCGCAACGAGGTACGGTATCTGATTTTGAATGTGTGCCCACTGGACGCATCGCGTTATTCGCATTCCGCGAGACGGATGGGTTCTATTTGGATGCGCGTCAGATGTTTAGTGGACAGAGCGCGGTTTGTGGCAGCGAACAACCGTTAGCCTCATCCAGGGCTCGCTGGAAAACCGCTAACAGTTAGAAACGATCTCGTTGACCAGCTACGCCGGTCAGTCTCCACGCTACGTGAACGAGAAACCTCTTTGGGGGTAATGTGTACCTCATCGACGGTTCGCTAAAAAATGAAGATGCGTTTCTCGAGATATTAGCGCGAACCCCATCATTTTCTTTCGGCCGCTGAGCATTCCGAATGCAGTCGTTGGATGGGAACTCCGCCTTCACCGCTGGAAGAGCGGGATCGTCTTTTTGCTCGGGCACCGATCAATCTCTCGAAAATACGGACAGTTATCCAGCCCTCTCGTTTCTTTACGGCCCCTGAACGTCTTTGGGCCGTACGAAATCCCTTTCGGTGCTGGCTGGACATTAGTCGCGAGGCATGTCGTATCGGGTCAGGAGATAAGACATCCGATTCGAGTTCCGCGAGAAAGAAAGCGCGCGAAGCGGATTAAAGGTCAGGGTGAGAGAGGAGAGGCTAGCTGACGAACAAGAAAGATCGGAGATGTTTTCGTCACACTTGGCGCCACTTTTACGCTTCCAAGCGCAAATAACAGTTGACAAACAAAGGGCTACGAATGCTTGGGGTCCTTGGTTGACATTTGGAGCAACCAAACAAATCTTAGGATTAAAATTTCGAGTCAGCGTTGCCTTTTCCAAAGCTTTTCGATAATATCGTTAATTTGGCAAGTAACGCTTCCGTGTCGGCCACCCTCGCTCTCGCCACTGTGCACCCACGACACGCTTCGCGCCTGGGAGAGAACGGCGAGAGGAAAAGAGGAAGAAGGACGAAGCACGCGGAGAGACGTAGGAGCCGAAGGACTCGGAATCTTTTGGGACTGTCGACCGATTTAATTGCCTTTCTGGCGGAGGACTGGTCTCGTGGCAAGCACAACGAGTCTTGATTCTTCTTCGAGACAAGTCCAATAAATCCTGTCGGGTTCCTTCGTCGGCCACGTTCACTCCTCCTTCCCTCTCTCACCCTTCTTTAAACGATGGTGACAAACTAAACCGAGGTCTTTCCTCTACGCCGTTTCCCAACCCCTCTCCTTGCTTTTTTATCTGATCTCGCGGCGAAGGATACACAAGAAACACAAACCGGCGTCACGAGGTGGGGACGAGGTGTAGTAAGATGCTACGTACCGATAGAGTCCGAAGGGATGGTGGGGGAAAGGCGAAGACGGGGACACGAGGTGGTCCAGAAAAGGGGTTAGAAAGATACTGTAGGACGAGGAGGATAGACGCGAGTCCACGGTAGGAGGGCGAAGGACACGTGAAACTTCGGGGTCCTGGTAGCGGTGATGTCCTCGCATTAAGAACTCGTTCTCTTATCGGCGATGATTTATGGTGGCATTCAATTTTTAGTCTTCTCGTCGAAAGGGAATCACCGAAATAAATATGGCCCCTTTGCGCGCTTCACCGATCCTGGAAGGGGCTCACGCAAAGGACAGATGTTTTTCGTCGTGTGCCGGCGATTTTTCCAACGCCTGGTTACGATTTCCTTGCTTGGAGTAGTTTTTCCATCGACGCCCCCCGTCTCGACGATATTCGTCTTATCGCGCGAGGGCGTGTTATTCTCACGGAGAACCGATTAAACGCGCCGCCGTTTCTCGAGCAGCGAGGTAGCCAGATTCCTTTCGACTCTCGAAGGTACAAGTATTTTCGGGCCCCTTATTTAAAGAGCCGTTTTATGAAATTTCTTTTGACATTTGTCATCGATAAGGGGCCCGAAAATAAAAAGCTTGGAATCGAAAGTCTTTAAAATTCTTTCTGGGACCTCTTCCGTCCTAAATTCGTTACTCGAAACCAGGCACGGTATTAAGATTCTATCTGCTAGGATGCTGCTAATTCATTAGAGAGCGACCGTGAAGCTCTCGGACAGTTATTACGATGACTCCTAATTTGACATAATTTTATCTTTAATCGGTAGAAGCACGCTCGTTAGTTACACCTACGTACAGCGCCAACGCGGAGGTGTTGCTAACGTTGTCGATAAATATCGACGACCGGCTGAATTTCAACTGGAAACAATAATATAAAAAGTAGAAAATATGTTTAGAAGTGCATCGGGCAACTGGAATCTCGTTTGGCGAGGACCGAGTTTAAGATACACAGGCATGTTTACGATTGGGTTGAACGCGGTACGGGCGTGTTACCAGTTAGTTGGAGGGAAAACTGTGCGACACGTGTGCGCTTTTGGAACCCTTAGCGTATAAAGTACGTCCAGTTTTTGTAGATTCTTTTTTCGTTGGGACCTCGTTAGGCGCGACAATTGTACGTACCATGAATTTATGGATTTTTGGACTCGACCGCGTGGACATTTTTAAGTAGCATGGAATCGAACGACGTCGATTAATTCGTCGTCCAACTGATAAAGACGTTGTTGGTTGTTTGCCGGAAAGACTTTCGTATTGCTCGTTTCGCGTAGGATATAATCACGCGATCGTCCGAGGGTTAAGACTGAGAGTCACTGAGTTCTTCGGTCGCATCAACTGGAATGTATTCATCCATCGAGTTAACGCACGCTCAATTTGTCCGGGACTTGTCAGGCGCGGTGGAAAAGGATACCTTAATAAATTGTTGCCATGTTCCTCCGGCAGAATGTTCCTTCTTTTTCAAGCGATACTCGTGGTGGTCGCAACGCGACGTTTCGAGTTTTGCTGGAAGGGTATTGTTTTGTACTCGCATCTGTGTTCTCGCTTTTTTACGTGCTCGATCAGAAGGGACCTCTCGACGTTCCCGTGTTTTATTTTTTACACTTGACGACCGCTGAGACCCGTCGTCGAATTTCTTATGCTCGATCGCTTCTTATTAACTTTGCTTCGGTATCGGACTTTTGTCCTTCGTCGATTCAGTGGCAATAATTAACGCATCGACACCAGCAGCTTTTTTGCAAATGCAAATATTTGTCGGTTCGTTTCCTTAATTGCGTGTTTTATTGTTCAACCGAAAAACGAATCCCGAGTAATTGGACCACTGTACCTTTGTTTACATTTATAAATTAAATCGAACGTATCGTTACGATAACGTATATCGAAATAACCGTTAAGAGGAGGATGGGACCGCGCGACGTTAGTAAAGTTGGTAAATTAGCCGTATTTGGAATAATCATGGGAATCGAGGTTGTACAGGGCACGAGCCAGAAAGAACCTTCGCCACCGCGTACTTTAATCGCTTTAACTTTACGACCGCACGGTCCGGAGGAAAATAAATCTAATAAGCTCGTATACGAGGCTGCAAAGGCCGCAGCGGAATCAATTTCATTTTTCAATTTCGCCCCGATCGCGGGAAGGAAAAGCCACCCCGGAGCAAGGAAACGTACCATTTTGCGTCTTACGTATATACTCGAGTAGGAGGATCAGGAGCTTTGCTGTATGATTACGGTGCGCTAGTTCGAGCTGGACAGACAATAATGCAACCCGACCCGACCTAACCCAAATAACTTCATCTTGCCCAATAATATCGGCCTGCCTGATATTTCCACCGTCCCAGCGACTCCGACGGACCAATCCCTCGACCGAAATCTACCGGGGGCCACTAGAAAAGGTACAACGTCGGAAATGAGATTTTCATCGGGATCAGATGTAATGTCGACGCTTTCTTTTTAACGTATCTCATCCCCCACTGTCGATAAAGCTCACGTGGATTCGGTCGGCTTCTGTGCGCTTATACCTGGAAATATTGGCAGGCTTGTGTACCAACTATCGAGTCAGAGTGTTAGTGAATTCACGTCCGGTCCTCTTTCTATGGAATTTCGCAAAATTCCCTTCTCAAAAACTTGTCTGTCTTGCCGATAACCGGAGTGGCAGGTCATCGAAGCGTCGATCGACCCCGCGATCCAACTTTGTTGGCCAAGTTGGTGGTTTAGCAATTAATATGGGAGTAGAATTACTCTACGGTGGTACAGGGGACAGGTTTCCCGATCGGTTCGTCGATACTCCGATCTCGGAAAAATTCGAGTGATTTCGATCGCGTCGAACGGAAGGCCGCGAAATTAGACGGACCCTTTCGAATAATAAACGAGATAATCAGTCGCTATAAGGATCGGGGAAGACTGTCCTCGAAAGCCTCGAAAAGCCTCGAGATGGCTCGTTTGATTTTTCGCCGGTGGTTCAGGAATTTCGTGAAACATTGACATGGCGTACTTGTCGTAAAAATTTACGGTCCTGTGCCGGAGCCAGGCAGGCCTTATCTTTACTTTCACACCCCAAATGACCGACACGAATCAGCCCCTTCGGTCGGAGGACTTCAGACGGTTTTGCTCGTCGAGTCGCTCTGTCTCCCTCTCGTACGAAATATCTCCTTTGCGCGTCTTCCCGCGCTAAAGGTCCGTTTTCACGCAACAGCAAAGTCGCGACGTTTAATTTCGCGACGTAACACACGACTTTTCAACGGTAATAGTTGACGAACATTTTCAGACAGGTTTGCGTGTCGACGTTAAAGTTATTATTTTAGTAGGGGTTCCCAAGTATCGATACTATCAATGACCACAAAATGCCATTCTTCTGGGGTTCCCAGGACTGAAAATCACGACTCCATAATCACGTGAAAACGAACCTTTACGGTCCCACGGAAAGGTGTAGCTAGCCACGTCGTTTCGTTCCTTCTTTTTTTTCCACGCAGAGTGGCGTCGTCCCCGTCGACAGGTCGACACGGTTTCTTTCCGTCTCCCTCGATTCCTGGAGACTGGGACCGTTACCGAGTCCGTGGAATCCCGGAATCCCTGCGACTTGGTCGACAGGAATGCCTGGAACACGCGACGGGGATGGATGAACGTTTATTAGGCATGACCAAAAGCCAGATACGCGCCGTGGTCCTTGGGCGCGCAATCGCGAAAATTCTCGGTGCATACCTTTCTTCCCTGGTCGAGGAGTACCGCAAGAAGGGGCTGAAAGCACCGGGTGCTTCTCTTGCCGGTAGCCGAGGATCTCATGAAAATTTCATTGAACGTTTTCATACAGAAGCACGCGTTTAGCGACGAATCGTGTCGCGACAAATCGGAAGATCGGGTCTACCGACTTTACGATATTAATTGTTCCATTTTCTTAATTTGTGCAAATTATTTTAATAATGATAAGAAAAATAAGAATACGGTTTGTATCGGACTAATTCGCATTCAGCTTGGGTTTCTGTATGTATTACGCGTGCATTATTCACGTTACTCGCCTATAGATATTCGCTGTTTGGCGATAACATTACGAGATATATAGGCTCGATTTGCGGAAAGATGCACCCCGACACAGTCGCGCCTAAACCAGTTATCGTTAACAGGGTCGTTCGGACGAGCGGCGCTCGGCATTGAGCTCGTTTCGATGCGACCATCTCGAAGCTTTGATAGAAAATTATGCAACCACTTCGCGGAAAACACGGGCTTCTTCGATCTCCCGTTTGGCGCGAGACTACGCATTCGGATCGAAAACGGGAATATTCGGTCGATATTCTAGCGACGCTCACAGGTGCCGCTCTATCTATCTCTATCGCGATGCCAATAAATTCGTATAACCGTAAAGGACGTTCGTTTCTGATTGTTATCGCGTCGGATGGTGATTTATCGCTAATGGATTCAGTTTAACCGCGGCTCTTCATCGACGCGACGACGGGTAAAAACTGCAAGGTAATTAGGGGGAGCCCTCTACAGTGGTCGGAGATGAGAAGCTGGCCGAGGAGAAGCGTTTCTCGCCATCTTGTTAATAATAATACGCATCCAATTAGCGGCCCTCGCAGCGTGAGAGGCTACGTCACGGGGACTCGTTTGTCAACTCGGTTGACCTCCACCCGCTGCTGATGAAAGCCACGTTGCAACGAAAACTTTCTCGGATCTCGGGTCGTCTTCGATTATACACGCGGCCTTGCAATACGCGACGCGTAAGCGGATCAGGACAGAACTCGAACGTCGAGGCTTCCTCGCGGTTGTGAAATTTTAATCCTTTTGCTGACCAATTGCTCGAGACTGTGCTCGAAAATTGAAGAAATGTTTACCCTCTGTAGCTATCGTGGTGTTTACATCCTCAACCAGACAGACCTCTAGATGCCATATCGACGCCACAGTCGTTCTGTTTTTATTCGCCGAAAGTCGCGACGCGTACGTTAAAAATAATACCAATGAATTTCTGCGTTATCGTCGACAAATGGGCGTACAGTTAACGATCGCGATGAAACACGCGTTTGCGTTCGTAAAATTGGACGTATCGGTCCAGCGAAGTGCAGGGCAACCCGGAAACTATGCTTCGAGTTCTTCCGATCCCAACCTATCGAGTACCAGGGTTCTGTTTGTGGAGTAGTCGGAAACTTATATTTTTTATTAGTGTGTAAATTCATCTCTCATTGACTAAGTACTTTCGAATATTACGATATATTTGGAGCAGAAGCACGAACTTTAATAAAACAGCAACTTTGTACTGAATGGGTTAAACGATAGGATAACAGCCAAGAAACTCGAAGCAAGCCTCGAACGAGGACGTAATTGAGTCGAGTTGAGATAAATATTACAAACCCGTCTTGGGTTAATAGATAGTAATTATATTCCCAACTTTATATGGGACAAATGAATTTCTGATACCCGCGGAAGTTCATCGAGGTATGCACGGTAATCGCGTGTTGAACTTTCCAGGTGTGTGCGTGTCTGTGCTGGTTTTGCGAATGCACGTACGCGCACGCATACGGAAATGCGCGAAACTCTACTGCTTCAAGAAGCTGTAACGTTTCGAGGGAGCTTATTAAAGTAGTGTGCATTGTTCAGCACGTTATACGGATTTGTGTAAATTCCGTGCTGCAGATTGTTTCTCGGGCGCTGCATTAACTTCAATCGCGAGCAATTACGAACCACGAGAACTCGCGACGATAAATTGCTAATATTATCCCCGTTTCATTACACGACGAACAAAATTATTTTCAGGTCGATTAATTGATTCTCGAGTACGGATAAAAGTTGATCGTTTCGCTCTATTACGAAAATTAAATTTCGTTTGATACCGTCTGTTTGCCCTTTTCTACCGTAAAGTTTGTTGACAACTTTTTTTTACAAACCTCGTACAAGAAAACCTTCTCCTATACTCTGGAACAAGAATTAAAAATACAACGCGTTTGCGTCCACCCACGCAGGGAGCCTCGTACACAATTCACTCGTTTCCGAGTTACTTTTTTCCCCTCGAGGTCTAAGGACAACTGTTCGAACGCGACACGTACCTACAGCATAGTATCCCGTTGTAAAATTGATCCTTTAAATACATCACGAGGCGTGGATAGTCTCGAGCCCCGCTAATCGTGCTTCCAGTACAAAAATAGGTGGCGGCTCATTTTCGTCAGGGACCGTGGCGATGCCTCTTCGCGCTGGAACGCCGACAAATCGCTCGCAACGTGTTGTTAATCGCGCGAGAAGCGCCCCCGGTTTGAAATTTAGGACCGTTCCAGAAATATCTCACCGATTTTCGGGGTCGCCTCGCTTAATCGTCATCTTCCACCTCGTTCTCGCGGAAACGCTTCTTAATTGTCTCACGCCTGTCCTTGAAATATAGCCGCGGAATGCGCAGCAATTAAAAAAGGTGCATAGGTACGATTTTTTTGGAGAACAGCGTCAGTCTTCGAGACGAATGTCTCCTAATTTTCATTCCGATCCAATTGTATCTTCACAGAAAAAGGATCGTAAAGAACCCTTAACTCGTCTCACGAGGAACCAGACAGCCCCCTCCGTTAGGGGAACGTCAGGGATTTTCTCGGCGCACGTGCGTCACTTCCTTTACGGCTTTTTAATTAGCCTTTTCCTCGAAGCTAACGACCGTGCTTACTACGCGTCCACCCATCGGGAACCGAGAATACGTCGAACGCACGTCCGTGGAATCGTCCTGGACTATTTTTAAAGTCGAGTTCCCTCGCGCAATATGACGCCTATTTATTTTCCCGCTAAAAGTAGCCAGCATTACTCTCCACGGCAAAAGCACGTCCGTCATTTCTCCGTTACCCATCTCTCCCTTTAAGTTCAAGGTAATCGAGCTCGAGACCGTATTTACGCCCGTCTGCGGCCCCGTAATTTATCGGTTTGCACTTTCGACCAGGACGCCGCACCGCGAGTCGTCGATCCTCCAGGCGTATCCTCGACGATCGCTTCTTATTTGAAAACGGGAGCTTTGATGTTCCCAGGGTAGGTACATCAACGCTGGCCCCGTCGCGACGCTCGCGCAAAGGCTGCTATTTTACTACCTGCGACGCTGACGCCGACGCCGCGATAACAGACCGTGACGTTCGAGCGACTGGTTTAGTGGCTGTTACGTCGTTTGGTGTATTTAACTTTCCACGGGTTCCCCTCCGATCGTTTCGTATTTTCACTTTTGCGTAAACACCGTGGAATCTCGATTAGCAGCGAATACAGACGAAACGTTTTCTACGAATCAATTTTCTGATAATCGAGTAGTAGAAATACAAAACCATGTCCCTATCCCCAAGACACAACAGAACAAGCCGCCAAACGGAATGCGACGACTTTCCGACGATTCAATGAAACGTTTCCACGAATTAGATCTTGTGAATGCAACACGGATGAAATATACGGAGATGGCTGCGAAGAGAAGGGTACTTATTGCTAGCGACGCGTAAGAAATTCAATTGCTCGGTATAATATCGCGACCGAAGAAGGCAGAGAAGCAATCAGAGGAAGCCTCGGGCGATGGTTAAACGATCAGCGGCAACGAGTACATCCATTCGCGCGAGATCGGTCCGGTTTACTCGTCTTTTCGCGTTCTTTGTGCTCGCTGCTTATTCGTGATATTTGTCGCCTCGTATCCCGCCTTTCGTATTGCGCAATTGCTATAGCTCGTGCATCTCGTTATTACACGCTTCGGTCGCCATGGTCGCGGGCTGTTGCCAACACACGGAAAGGCGTTACCGAAGTAGAGACACGAATCATACAGAGTGTTCTATTTTAATCTTTTCAGTGCATAAAACGTATACGAAGTTAATTACGTTTAGTGGTTTCTCCTCTTCCATAACGTTTCGCGGAAGATAAACGTTGCTACGTAATCGAAAATACACGAGCGCGCGGAACGTTTTTACATTTTTAAACTGTAGTGAGAAATTCGTAGAAATTCGACGTACTTTCTTAAATGCAGAGCGTTTAACGATCAAAACAGGACACCCTGTACGTGAATGTCTCTATCCGTTGGGCCATACCGTGAATTACTTTCTTCCGAGACGGTGTTATGTATCGCGGGTGGATGTAATCCCCGCGACGTCATCGGCGTATGTCTCGAGTACAGTTTCATATCAAGATGAATTCGATTTCGCGGAAAGGGCTTTCTTCTCGCTTTTTCGTCTAGACTTCGTAAAGGATAGGTCTGCGCCAGGCTGGAGCATGAAGCAGCCAGAATAAAAATAAAAAGTAACCGTCGTCGTGCAACTCTTACGGAACAAATGTTCGCGACGCTTATCTCGTAAAGTATTACGCGTACAATCGTAATAGTTTAATACTTTTACACGTAAAATTGCGAGGAAAATCGATTCGTGCGAAAAGATAGCACTGCTCCATTTAGGAAACACGTTGGCAACCCTGCCGATCGAATGGTGTGAATCAAGCCTCGAAGCTATGGTAATATTCGCTGCTCGCGTGCTACGTGAGAAAGTGATAATAGTACCGTAACGCTCTGGTATAGAATTCACTCCTTTTGCATGTAATCGATACGTATCGAGTTTTCGTGTACCTATTAAACGGTTACTCCACTCGATACACGCTCAAAGTTATTAGATTGGAAATACCTTGCGGAGCGGCATCGATACTGTTGCAGCAACGCGTCCGTAACGGTCTCATCGTTGTTACCGAACTTTCATTGTACGTTCATTCTCGTCGGGTTAAAAGAAGCGATACTACGTAAACCGAGTTAACGCGACACCGCGTAGAAACAAATATGGGGGCTCGTCCGGGATGGGGGGTTACAGCGGCAGAGGACCGGCCAGTGACGATGAGTGACGATGAACAACAATGCCACGCGAAGGACGGTGTCGTGTTGACGGTGGAGTGGGCAACAATGAGGCGTCGAGAGAGAACAACGTTCCAGAAAGAGAGAGGGAAGTACACTCGCGAAAGAGGGTGCGGCGCGCACTGCTGTTGAGACGCAAAACCCGAGAGAGAAAGAGAGAGGGGAGTACACTCGCGAAAGAGGGCGCGGCGCGCACTGTTGTTAAGACGCGAAACCCGAGAAAACGGACATTCGAGGGCGAATGAATATCAATTCAGGATAGCCGAGTGTAGTATCCGCGCCTCCCATACCCAACAATAAGGAGTCAAATAAAAACACGAAACGTAGGGTACGGGATTGGTCGCGTAGGTAAAGCGGTCGACTGTGGATCCGAGGATCGTGGCTTCGAATCCCCGTGCCTTATTTTTCGTTTAGACTCCTACACAAACGTTAGCTTATCTCGTTGATAGAACCGTGGTGCTTAGAGAGAAGCCGGACAAAAGGAGAGAAAAAGTAGTAAAAAAAGAGAGAAAAGTCCACGGCAAAGACCTCGACCAGTTTTCAGTATCGCATTAGCTCGATCAGGAATGCCCGTATCTCTGTTCCATCGGCCTGCTGTCAGCGGCCTCTATGCCAATGAATGTTTAATGTGAATTTAAGACTCGTTCCATTCCCTCTCGAGGAGTCGTCAGTGTTCCTGGTCGTTGTCACGTTTTGGTGGTTTCGGTATAAATTCGCTCCGTCGGCCGCGGTCATAGTCACGCGAACACACCGAGCACCAGAGACGAGGACACACCGTGCCCCTCGAGAAGGACGAGGTAGGGGACAAATTTACATTCAACACGGGGAAATTATGCGGCTACGAAAAGCACCGGTTAGCTTCGCGGTTCTTGTCCACGCGGATCGGCCAGAAACCCACGTTTTCTGAAGAAAAGTCGTTATTCCGTCTCGAGCCACCGTAAACGTTTTACTCCGCCGAGATACGGACAGGAGGAGACGTCGAGTCCCATCGTGTGACTCGGCGGATGGGTTCAAGTCTTATCTGGATACAAATTTTGTCCAACGAAAGGAAGATAATGGACTCTTTATCCTTTCGGTCTAATTTTTAGAGTCACTCTCTACAGAACGGAAGTACGTTTCGCGTTACACGACCAACGATTTCTTTGCGCCACTATTCCCTCGAATAAACGTCGCCGATAAATCACCGCATCATGACTTTACTAATACGCTGTTCCTATGAAATTGTGCCCATCTCTGCTTAGCAGAACGCGCAGAAACGACGGGGGCGGGCGTCGGCGTCCGACGTCGCTATTTACGATCCTGTTGACGCCTAAGCACATGAAATAATATCGCGTGGTGTCGGGCTGACTGCCCCGCGGATAAGAATTATTATACGGGCCGCAAATAGACACCGACGTGGGACTGCTGGTGTGCGCGTGCCAGCAGAATGAAATTCGCTCGCGCGAAGTGAATCAAAGGGACGAATATAAACGAAGGTAGAGCAAATCTTCGCGTGGTTCCAAAGATTCGTCTCAACCCGACGGAATGTTACCGTATTTACCAAAAACGTTTGAATATTCGTGGACGGGAATAACAACGTTTTATCGTCCTCGCTACTGGGTGGCGTAAAAAGCGGAAGGTATCCAAATTCGACACCTCGAACGATCCAGCTCGATGGTTCCGTATCGCGCTTGAGAGAAAGAAGAGCTTCGCGTTTCCTGGCGACGCTCAAACATCCCTGGCGTTTATCACGTGGGTGAATGATTACAGTCATAGAGAGCATTATATGCATTTATTACGGGGCGCACGGACATGCGCGTATACACACGTAAAGGGACAACTAGCGCGCGTTACGCTCCGCGTAAAGAGCGACATAAATTATCCGCGTAATGCGAACGGGGGAGAGCGTAATAATAACATTGTCGAGTAGCAGAGTGAGAATACACACCGGCGGGTTTCCCTCGGCATTCCCATTCCACGCCCGTGGCTCCCAGTTGTCTCAAGGGATTAACTCGCCTCGCGGAGCCCATGCTATACGTCTCGTGTTTCCGCTCCAGTGTCTCAAGAAGTCAACCTCGAAAGGTTCAGCCTAGATAGCTCGCGTCCCCGGTTCTATACGCGTGTGTAGGCAAGTATGTGTCAGCACGTGTAGCACCCACACATTGTAATCGTGGCTACGCTTATACGCCGCCGTCACGACCATACCGTGAGCTTATGTTTCGCTCTCGGAACCGGTCGAACCTTTCCCAAATTCGCGGCGCTCTCCGCTCTGTGGGCTCGTCGCGTGGAGCCGAGCCGAGCCGAGCCGAGCCGATTCCTCACGGAAGGACCGTGACTAACGGCTGTGTCATCGGATTTCACCAGCTTTCGATCACTTTTTAATTCGACGCACCTGATCTTACGATTGATAAATTCTGGCTGCGCTTGGCATCTGGAACTGCTGAAAGAGTGCGGTACAAGTCGGTTTCGGTGGGCTGAGGTGGTCACTTTGGACGAGGTTGTTTCACCGTTGGCCGGGGTATTTTAATTAAAATGGCGGTAGCGGGGCATTTTTATTTGGCCATTCGACGCGCGTCGCAGGCCAGGGAGGAAAACTGGCGACGAACTATCCGCGTAATTCGACGCGATAATTTGTTTGGCGGCGATCGCCGATACGATGCGCGCCTGATCGTTTGGAATAATTAAAATTCCGTCGGGCTCGAATCCGGCGACGGTCCAGAAACGAACGACGCATTTGGCTAATAGCGGGCCCTCTCGCGCATCATCCTCCGTCCGGTTCAGCGATTTATGGCGGCCGCGGTGTAAATCCGCTCCGTTACGCGCGCAACATTCGAATCGGAATAAATAAATAGCAGTCGTGTCCGTTTGCACGCATCGCTGGCGAGGTTAGAATTTTTCCCGTGTGCCCCGCGATCATAAAGCCACCAAGCCATAAATTAACATCGAGGCCCGTGCCCGGTATCGGTACAATGCAATCGACGACCGTGATATGTAAATATAAGTACGGTGTTGTATGGTCGGCTACGTACTATATTTGTCAGACAATACGTTCGTAAGCGGTTCTGCATGAGTTTTCGCATTATTTTCAGCGTCTTTCGCCTCAGCCATTATGTGCAAAACGATCGCGAGACCGCGGCGGTGTTCGAAGAATCGCGATTCCGCGATGAGCTCGTTTGCCGCTGTTTATTCCGTTGAAATGCACAGGTTTCTTTGGATCAAGTATCGAACGTCTTCGACGGGATTAATTCTTTCGCGTATTTTTTTCCTCGGTCCGCGTCGATGTTGGGCTCGTGATACGCTGTGTCACTTCGTATTAAGTCGTCGACGTTCCCTTTTCCCCGAGATGTAGATTCGTTTCGCAGCGAGTTTAATCGATTCGTCTCGAGATCCTGCACGCCAGATAAAAGCGTTGCTCGGGCCAAGAGTTACGAAACCGCGACTCGAAACATCCTCCTTCGGGTTTGTTTACGATTTCAATGGCTCGTTCGTCGATTCGAGTCTCGCCGCGAACCGAACGCGATACAGGGTGTCCCTAAACGAGAAGACTTTCCGTCGTTAAAGAAGCAACCGTAAAAGCGAGAGCTACTACTATCTGTCGTCGAAAAAAACTTATTCGGAATAGTTTTGAGTTAACAGGTTCGGTCAGCGGATCGAATGTTCGCGACAGTCCAAACAGAATTCGTTTAGATCGCCCTTCTCGTTACCCCTCCGCGACGTTGGCAGTGGCCAGCCCGAAGCAAGGTGCATTTATTTTCATGTAAATACGCCTGTCGCTCGGCAGCGCCGCGAAAGGGGACGTCAATCAAGGCGATAAGTATGCGGACCACTTCAAAGCGATTGCTGAGTAAGTTAAAGCCACACCAGGTACGCGAGTCGCTGGGGACATTGTTAAAAAGCTCCAAGCGATAATCATCGTCGTTCGATGGACAACGCAATTAACCCTAAAGTACCGTATTTATTACGTCATTCCTATTCAATGTTTGCACTTACCTCGTTATCGTTGATTTAATAAAAACTAAAATGCACCTGTGAAGAACGCTGAAAAAAGAAATTATGTTCATCTTCTCGGACATTATTTTAATACAGGCCGAAAAGTTTATCGGAGCACGCTAGGCGTATCTAAGTTTTGTTGACGTACTAACGATTAGCATCGATCGAGCGGGAAATGATCTATACTTTGTTCGTAACAAAGATCAACGACGCGTTTCACGTTTGACGCTGCAACAGCCGAACGACGCGATGCATGAAATTCTGTTACACGCATCGACACCTTTCGGTCTCTGTTTTGGCTATTCAAACGATTTTTTAAACGGGACCGACTCCATTTCACGCTCGGAAGCCACGAAGAAGAGCGCGTCGTTCGACAGAGTCCAACGCTGGAGAGTATTTTTAATTCGATGTGCATGTAATGGATCAGGCTTCGAAGTAGACGACAAACTGTTTGTCGTTTTCTTTTAAAGAGATGTGTTTTTTTACTCGGGTGTGCCAGGCTCGAATAGTATCCATGGAACCTGCTCGCTGTTTACGAAGGATGCTGCTCGTTTTCCTTATGCTTTCCTTTCTGCGTCCCGTTCTCATCCCATCGATGCACGCAATTTCCTCGACAGAGGTGCCCCGTTTTTTAAAACTTTAATCTTTCCCTCGCTGCGTCTTCTCGAGAGCGAAAAATAGAGGGAATTTCTGAAAATTGTAGAATTTTCTCGTCGCGCAACGGCCAACTTGTCTCATTCTTTTTCAAAAGAATTGAAAGTTATAGAAGTTTAACTGCACAAAAAGATCGAAGATTGCTCGGTTCTTGGAATAATATTAATAAATTTACTTATTCGTAACGAAAACATCGTCCGAATGAAATATAATAAACCAACTTAAAATCGATGATTAGAGCGTTGAAATTGTTTAAAAAATATAATGTATATGTATACATTACGCGCAGGATGGATGGACATTTCCGCGAGGAATTGTACATAACATGAACTGTGAGTCCGCCTAAAAACATAGGTTGCGAAATTGTTAAAAGACGATTGGTTCGAGTGTTGATTTTGAACCGTGTGTCCCAAGAGGAACGCTCACAGTTTCGTTACGTAAACGTTTCACAGTTTCCAGCAGGTGGCGTAAAATGATTCGCGGAGGTAAACACACAATTAATATCGATGGTAATTAGAAGCACATATTTACCAGGAGTTAGGCAAAGTACACGCGGTCCAAAAGGGACTGGAACGGTATTTAGGACGCGCATCTATTTTCGTTTGTCCAAGTTTCGTTGCAAAGAGCCGTTTCCACGCGGAGAGTTCGTGATTTTTGGTCTGTTTACGTTTAAAATCGAGCGAATATCGAGAGATCTCTATTTGTTGTTGAGCTCCCGCGAAAACGACGGTCGAGATAAATTTTACGCGGAACGGCGTGCGATCATTCGCCGATATTGGAAAAACCATTTTTCACTCTTTCTTTTTTTTACCTCTCCTCTTTTTTTCCCTCCGATGGTAAACACAGGTTGGTCAGCCCGGTTTCATAGTAAATAGCGTCCACTCCGTTTTCGAGCGTTTTCGGGACTTGTCATTGAGAGTCCGAGGGGATCGCGTTATCCACTTTATACGTTCGACTGCCAAATAAAACGGAAATACATAAAATAATAATGATAAAAAATCGAATAACAGAACCATCCGCGAACGAAATACTGCGCGATATCGACGGCTTGTTCCTCGTTTGATGGCTGCGTTTTATGTACCCCGGGTTAGAGCAATTGAGGGGTTGCGTTATCCTTGTGCCGATGGATGCTTTTTTTTCAACCATTTTGTCCACAAAAGTATGTCGCGGATCGTCAAAATTCACGTTAAGGAATTTTATTCCCTTTCTGGCGTTCTCGGTTCCCTGTCGTGCTGTCCGTTGCGGATTATATCGTACATTCGGGATGAGACTGTTTGACGATGGACAGGCAGAAGGGAAACGGGCCGGGTGGCGTGACGTGGGACCAACCGTAATACTATTTCAAGTTTCGTGCCGCGTGGACGTCGTGCCACGTGGCATTACTGCTTAATGTCACGTACCGATTCCCTTACCGACGTGTGACTAAGAACAAACCACCGGTCCTCCTAAAAATCCTCGGACAGACCTGGCATACGAATTACCAGTTCCGTGTTATTCTCTGTGAGTTAGCTGGTCGAGCATCGCGAAGCGATTTCTCACCGGGGGCCAGGAAAATTTCCTTGCGATCAAAGGTGGCCGATACGTGCCGCTCGTGGTTCCGAAATTACGTTCGAACGCGCCTAGCCTGCTTATTTTCGGATCCGAGCAAATTTTTTATTCGGATACAAACTTTGAGGAGCGGCGAAAAGAAGAACGAACATCCTTTGACTCGTTATTTTTTCGGAATCCTATTCTTTTATGTACATTCATTTTAGCGAATTCAAAAACAATGAACTCGCTTCCTTTGATCTTTGCGATACATCCAAGCGTACGGTTCTATACCGTTCTCCTTTCCGTCTTGACTCGCTTCTTCGCACCTTCAACTGCTCCATTTCTTCCGGTATTTTTCCCACGGCTGGGAACACGCCACATTTTATCCTATCTCTAAAAGACCTAATGCTTTCTTCCTTGAACTACCTTGGTCCTATCTCTCAAACTTCTTTTGTCTCCAGAGTCCTGGAAAAAAAATTATTTCGATCGACTAATATTCGCCTGTACATGACGTACAAAAATATCGTGGAAAACTTTGAAATGAACGTATACGAGAATCACGGACCAGTTTGCTGCGCTGGTAGGCGGGTGGTTTACAAAAAGGAACAGGCAGAATTTCATTAAAAATGAGAAATGCTGCGTCGTCGACGAGCCCCGATATCGATATTTTTTTTCGATTCGAGAGTATATTTATTCGAGTCCCCGCAATTATTCAATTCAGTCGGCTAAAAATAACAGAGAGAGTTTACCGATGTAACACAGTGATTCGAACTGTACGATGTTGGGAGCGCTGCCCGCGCCGCCGGTACACGTGTATCCGGGGAATTCGATAGTCGATCGAAAATTTCCCCAATTCAATCCCTTCGTTTTGTTCTGCGTCGTTAAATCGACATGGCGCTCCGCGTTATCCTAGTGGAAGAGGACTCCTTTCTTATCCGCAGACGTTTCCTTTCCAGTCGTTCGTTCACTCGATCTAATAGCCGACGATAAACATGAAATTTGATGGTCCGGTCGACTCGAAGAAACTCGCGATGAATTATTCCCCGCGTGTCCCACCAGACATGAAAGCGCATCGCACCGAGTAACATGTTTTCGAGATATCGTCGAGATTCCATCCGTTGGTCGTGACTCGATGACTCGGGACGAATAATCGCGAACAGAAGGCTGTTTACTCGTATCCGACATCGAGTCGTACGTTGACAGAAAAAAATGTTTGTTTACCGTGGCTCATCTGCCAACTCGCGAAGCATCTCTGTGGCAACGCGTCAAAAGATACCAAGACCAGACGCGAGCGGTAACAGTACCGCTTTGGCGTAAAACGCCCTATGACAGGCTGATCGAGAACGTAAATTCACGGTTCGTATCGTTGAAAGGGTTAAGAGGACGCGCGCGTGTAATTGAACTCGGCCTGGGCGGGTGCCGAACAATGTCGGCACGGATTCAGAAGAAAAGACTAGCTCGTATTCGCGAGAGTAATTTCTCGGTCTAATCGACGTCGATCGATCCGTTCGACTTGGACGCATCGCGGCTAACGAACGTGTTTCCATAGCACACTCGCTAACGGTGTACATGCGGGGTACGCTAAGATTGGCAACGACGACAACACCGACGACGACGAGTCGAGGGGTCAGAAGGGCGAAGAAGACGAACAACAGAGCATCGCGAAGATTCGTACGAAGTGGGTGTCGAGGCATCTACTGGGTGGCGAGATCCAGACGAACGCGGTCTCTCGTAGTGGGGGATATATGATTACAGGAGGCTGTGTATTCAGTTCGGGTAGTTGTCGTTTCAAACACGAGGCACGTAGCATATTATCATCGTTACGCGGTGAGGACTGAGGCCGTTCGTTGATACAACTTTGGTACATGGCCATCCGTGGCCTTACAACCCTGTCTTCCATCAGTTATACCAGCCTGGATACCATGGAACTCATGAATAAGGCAAACTCCGCCGTTATGTCTCCATTCCGAAACGCCCTCTCGAAACTTTTCGATGGTCTCTGTCCTCCACTCCCACCTCACCCTGTCATTCCTTTAACAATGGGCTATCAAAATGCATTGCTGTTTGGCGGAGGAAGCCAGGGTTGAGAGCTGACAAGGAAATTTGTGAAGAGCCACCTCCGTAGCACGAGTCTTCAATCGCGCTGGGGACCGCGAGTCGTTCCGTGAAATTTCACGATATATCCGCGGCAATGGCAGAGTATAGCCGCGAATCAATCTCCTTGTTTACCGGCCCGAACTTGTTCTTAATCTGTTTTACTGTTTACGCTTCGCGGAACTCTTGGAGGGGGATGGCAGACGCCGATCTTGAATTGTTAACGGCACTCTAGCTCTCTCCCTCTCTCTTAAGATTGCGAGTCCACCCCGAACTGGTTTATCAGAGATTCCCTTTTCGTCGCGGAATTCCGTTCGATGTATACGATGTTGGCCTGTCGATTCGGAGCTGTACTCTTGGTCAAACCTTCTTTTCTATTAGGTTTCTTCACCAGGCGTAAATCACGCCCCTCGAGGATCTTTTTTACGCTATCCATCTAAACATTCTCAAATATTCATCGTTTCGGCGTTTAACGCGAATGGACGAAACGAAATCAAAAGAGTAGAACCGAGAGAGACGGGAAAAGTATTTTGCGATGTTCTCCGCAGCCAATAAGAGGCGCGACGAGCACGAAACTCGGGACAATTTCGATGCAAAGCAGCGAAGGTTTCTTATTAAACGCTGCAGAGCAAAGCGGCCGCTAGGTTGTTTTGTCTGTATTTAACCAAATGACCTTAAATGATTATGCATATCAGGTAGCAAAGTAACGCCCCGTAACAACCCTGTTCGATTAAAGAGCGAACGAACGATGGAGTCGCTTTGATGAATTCTCTACGCAGCGACTAATCGTATCGATACAGGCGGGGAACGGACCCGATGATGGATTGGTCGACGTCCCCCATCTGACGTTTCTATCTCTGACACTGTGCATTACGATCGTTAAGAACCCTGCCGGAGAATGGCCTTTCTAATTAACGCGGAAACCGTCCGTTCTATCTTGGCGCTTACGTGGAAGGGACAGAGAGCTTTTATTGAATTATCGTACTGGATTGTGTTCGCGGTCGAATTCGAGACTGACGTTAGCCGTTCGGGGAATCGCTGTAAATACTCTTATTTATCCCGTTTGCGCACTATGGACAGTGCGCGCCGTAAAACATGGACAATTCCTGAAACTCGTACTCGACCATGCGTTTAAACATCGTCCATCATCCGACGATGGATAATCATCTATCGATGATCGTAGATTATGGAAATATCGAAACGGACGAAATGTCGCGTACTCGATCAATCTTGGAGCGAAACGCAGACTCGTTCTTCACGCTTGATTTGACCTGTTGCCGTTGACTTTTAATTATCATCGACGGGCTAAATATAGCGAAAGGAAAGCACGCGACGTAACAATGTTGACTGCATTGCGCTGTTGTATTCGTACCGGGTAATAGCCATGGTTATTGCCGTTGATGAACGGGCAACGGCTTAGCCCGATTCTTTTTCGCTGTCAATAAAGTTGGCCGGCCGACTATGAGAGCCAACGAGCCCATATAGTTGGTAACTGACCGCGAAATTAACCTCACTTTAGAGAGGTATGCGTGCCCGGGCCGGTGGTGCCACTTCGTGTTATTTATTAACTGCAATAGCGTTCACGAATGTTGTTTAAATTGGGACAGATTGGCGTGACGTTCCTCGGAAAGACGAACATACACTCCACCGAGAAGCTCTCTAGTCTTAGACACTCGTTGTAATCCGCGTTCATCGCCGGACCAAATCAGAGACCAGTGATACGGGATTCGATTCGAGATTAGTTTTATTTTGATTCGTAATCGTGTATTATGCGCTTCTCTCGTCATCAAATTAATTACAAACTATAATTATTAGCAAGATTCTACGGCGATTACGAGTTAAAATTATTCATAGAATCGACAATGTCTGGGGAAAAATTGAGACGACTATATCGAGGGAAAAAGGGGAACAAGAATCGATCGATGTACATGAAAATTAAATTGAAAGCATGACTACGACGTTTTCACGGAAATTACACAGGCGTAACGGGACGTCTGTTAAGGCGTGTGGAAATTGGAATGCACGTCATTAGGCATCAAACAATATAATTGACAACGAAATTAATGCGTTCGGCGGCAATTTATTCGCCACTTGCTCGGAAGCTTTTCTGCTGACACTGGCTGTGTTGCATTCGTTATTAGAGGCAGATACGATAATGATTAATGTGAAAACCGGTTCCACGAACTCTCGGGGTTAGGAAAAAGCGACCGAATATGGCTACTTTATCCTGCTCGGACTGTAATTCGCATTACGCGTTCCTTCTGCGGCTCTTCTGGTCATTCCACAGCGTTCCTCAACAATGAATTTCTCTGGATAGTTAATTATCTTGACCCCGAACGAATGCGCGAAGATACAATTAACCGGATTTGGAATCGGGCGCAGGAATCGACGCGTAGAAATCCTGGCACTGATCCGCGTGCACGTTTTCAACTCTGGTATATTTGTCGTAGTCGTAGTCTCGCCGAAGCTACGCTTATTTTCATTTCATTTTTATTCCAACTCGAACTCGAACCCGAATCTCTCCGCTTTTAATTCGACAAGTCCTCCAGAAGTCCTCTACGTGTCATTAATCTCGCGAGCAACGAAATGACCTTGTAGGACCATAGACGGTCACGGTAGCCCGCGGTCAGAGGATCGTTTAATTAACTTTCTCAAACGAATTTACGAGATTACCGGGGCGCATACCTGGCGAGCTCGATCAACAAGATCGATATACGCGCGCCGTTGTGCATTAAGCCCGGCATTAAGGATAAGATTCGAGGCTGTTAGCGCATATTGTTCTCGGGGCCAGGGAGAGAGAGTTGGTCCCTCCAGTATCGGTATCCGCCGCGGCGTACCCTAAATTATTGCACGAGACTTGACTGCGGCATCGAGGTAGTCTCTCGCAACTATGTTCGTAACTCGTAGTAACAACGGTCCAGAGGTGCCGATAACTGACCTACTATCTTCTCCTTCGGATCCGTGCGATGAACTTGGGAATCCTCTAATCTTAAAGCGACGATGCAACCGGCTGTCGAATAGTTTCGACCTCGGTTTCGTTGTGTACATAATTGAAATACCGTCTAGCCGTGGCGGACGACAGGGATAGAGAGACTCTTGGTCGTGGCACGTGTTAAACTTGCGGAAAATACTGGATCTTCGGGTAGAGAGGATTCGAAAGCATGGAACATTCATGAATTTCAAGCTGAGCGCTGGTAATAATGGCGCGACGGCTCGACAGTGCCAATAACTGCTCTAGTAACTTCCTCGCGATATTGTGTATCGGGTTTTGAAACCGAAACGTTTTATCCGCTGCCCCGAAGAGAGGTACCCTGATATTGGAGCGTCTCTCTTGACTTTGGACGCTCTGCGGAGAATAACGCGACCCGCGCGTTCATGGAATCGTTTCGGTAAACGAAAGGACGCGTTGGAAGTCGTTTTCTTGTCGTCATTCAATCATTTTCCCCACGCAAGAATGCATTCAAGGCCAACTTGTATAGTTTCTTTGCGGAAAAAGGAGTGTCGTGACTTTGGCTGCAGCAAATCGTCGGCAATTAATACAAAGACGGTGTAACCCATCGAAAGTTTCAATTGAAATATACGCAGTTCCACGAACGTCCATTGTGCCGAAATTCGGAATCAGAATATACATTGTACCGTATCCAGGTGGTGGTGCGGCCGGGGGGTGGGAGGTGAGGCTGTTCAGTATCGGCGGCTGGTGTAGCCTAAGTTATTGCGCGAGACTTAATTGGATGCAAAAGGAGTTACAAACTTCGGTAGGGACCCCTTCGTGGGGCCCCTCTCGAACACGATCTCACGAATCCCAGCCACCATTTCTACTCTTTTTCCCTCTCCCTCGTCCTCTCGCTCTCTTGTGTTTTCGACCTTACTCGATCGACCTCTGTTACTCTTTGAATCTTTTCTCCTCGTTTCTCGTCCCCTCTTTGGCTCACCCTAATCTCCCAAACGCTGTATCGCGTACAAATAATTCTGCTTCGGGGCGTGTGGGTGAGATGCGAGAGAAAGGGCGTCGTAGTTAAGCGAAAATCAGGGACCAAGGAAACAGTCCAATAAGGTATTCTCAGGATTTTGTCCGACTATACGGAATGCCTGGGTACAAAATTTTTACGGAAATACGCTAAAAGCTCGGACGTTGAAGGACATTTCTACCATTTGTTCGTAGAGTAGCGTTGAATCGCGTAAAAAAATATAAGCCACCGCGTACCACGTTTTTACCATTCCAATTAAAATTTTGTTGGAACCGTAGGTTTTTTTCACCCCTCGTTCAAGAACTCGTTATAAAACAGAAAATAACGTTCGGCGTTTCCAAGTCCCTCGCGCATCGTTTCGTCGTTCGTCGCCGCTCGATAAAGATCAACAATGGAAAGATCGAGAGGCGGATGCTGTGGAAGCGAAAGGAACGTGGCCACAAATTTCGCGCGGTTTTAATTACTTCCCGTGAGAGAGCTTCGGAGAGGCCTATCGATTTCCGTCCCGTTGTAATTGAGCCCTTCCTTTTTCCTTCTCCGTCCCGCTCGGCGTTTTTTAATCCCTTTAAAGCGGCCCCTGAAGAAATAGGGTTCGCGGTTTGGCGTGTTTGCTAAATAAACGGGACGCTCCCGCCTCTTTTGATGGTCCCCGCGGAAAGGCAGCACACATTCGTGTTCCGTGGATCGCGGTCCATTAAGCGGCTAATAAGTGGACAGAGCGCCCGGTTGCTGGTTACACGCGCTCCGAGCTTCTCTTTGGCTCTCGCCTCTCCTTCTCTCTCATTCCGAAAACAACCGATCTCGTTGCGTATGCCATTTACACAGTTTCTTCCATTCCAGATCCCACCTACCACTAGCGTGCGTTTCCCTCCACGGCGAACCTCGCCGGAATTTTATTCGAGTATAGAGGGATCGAAGGAAACTGATTTTCTCGATAAGAGAGCCATATTTTTTAATTTAAACACGTTTCTTAAACGACTACGACAACGTCTCCGCGTTGGATAGCTCGATACAATTATTTCCGGTTTATCGAGGCCCAACGATGTTCCGTAGATTCTCTCGTCTGTCACGAGTCTGGCGGCCGAATTAACGAAGCTCGCGCCGCGAGAAACTCCGAAGCGAAGACGAGGGGATTCGATATCGACAGACGAGGCGCGCTGGCAACTAAAAGTAAGCAACAAATAACGAGTGACTCTCACCGTGGAATCTCACCCACGTCGGAGCTGGAGAGGCGACTCCGTGGCAGCTGTCGATCGAGGACTGTTCAACCTCCGACCTTCGCCGAGGGAAGCAACCGACATGCTCCTCCTTCGTCGTAGGTCGTCGATGAAGCATCCAGCCACCATAGATAAGGATCTCCGAAGTGAGAAAGAACGAGCCATCGGTTATCCCGTGGCCGAGGGAGTGTGTAATTCGGGTTGCTCGGTGGACCTGTTCGTGGTTGCGTTACGGTCCATCCGAAGGTAAGCTTGAACGCAACGCGGGGATAGGTTGGCAGTCAGAGCGGAGCCCACTAAAAGTTACAGGAAGGAAGGCAGTTAAAGAGACGAAGGTGGTATGCGTATCGACGGTATGTAGTCGAGAGGTGGTATGCGTAGATTCTTCTGTTTCGGCTGGATTCCGATTGCCTGAATAAATTATCCTCTGCCCGAGCTAACATACGGAGGAATGAATTAACAATGGACCTTTGTTAAGAGTGCTCAGTCTATAAGTCACTCGTTGGAAAACATCGCGGGATCTCCGCGTCCAATTATTTTCTTCGTATTTTCTTCTCGTGCGGGTTACCCTCCGCGGCCAAGAGATAGATTACTCGTGGATTTTCAGCGCGATTTCGGTGCGATCGTCCAGAGACCTAGTTCTCTGCGTCCACCCGTTGATTAGACGTTCGTGCAAACGTACCGGGAATCGACGTTTTGTTAAAAGCTGCAAATGACCTTATCGCCATCCTAAATGGACAATTTCCGTGCACGTGATCGACTTCGCAACGGTGAACGTTTCCTGGCCGATCGACGTACCGAAGAGCTATGCCTGTGTTCGCTTGGACGCAGAAAGATGCGCAAGAGGAAGAAGAAGCGACAGAGGTGAAAAAAGGCGAAGGGGGAGGGGAGGGGGGGGGGTTTATGCCCTGGCATTCGGTTAGGTTAAATTTACTGACACGCTTCCAGGCCGCGCTGGCAGCCCCGCGGCCATCTCTCCGTCCTCTTCCTCCGCTCGGTCGTCATACTCTCCCTCTTCTTCTGCTCGTCGTAGCTTTATGATTACCTCCGTAAGGTCCGTCCGTCCAACCCTTCACCGTGGAATCTCGGCTGGCATCTAGTTAACCGGGAACGACGCCGACGTAGTCCCTTCTGCACGAACTTTGGACGTCCCGCTGGGAGAGAGGCCGCAACACCATGAACATCCCTGAAGCGCTTGGACACCGCTTCGCCTTGTTCTTTTCGACTCACGAGCTCCTCGCGCGAGATAGCTCGCGCCTCCTTTCTTTCAGCGCACGCCGGATCGATTATGGCTCCTTGGTTCTCCCTTTTGCGGTGTTGAGAACCCTCTTTCGTGGCTCCGTCTCGCTCTTCTCGCGCCATCCTCGTCGGGGTCCTTTTCCTTCCGTGTGTAGACGTTCATCGATTTTCCGCGATGCTCGATCGGCACGTAGAAGCCAAGCCTTCGCTAATAGAAAGGGATTACGCGTGCTAATTGGATGGAAATAGTGGGGATCTTTGCCCCTCGGTCGGATTTACAGAACTTTACGGACAGTTACGTTCGCTCGAATCGTCGAATACGAGCTGACATAGGAAAGACTGGACGGAGGTGATTTAGGTGGTGGATCGACGGTAACGTGGGTCTACTTAGGCCCTGGGAAGGGAAGGATGGTTCGATTCTTGATAGCATTTTTAAAAAATATCCCGATAAACGCTTTTACATTTTTGGATCGACGCGAGAGGCTTAATATCGATGTTAAATTATGTCGGAGGCAGCCAGGTATAATTTAATAACAGCGTTAAATTACGCCAAGGGTTGCGAGAACGCGTTAATTGCCGGACCGTGTAATTCCACCGTCGATTAAATTCTACGTTTGCGTTTCTCTCGATTCTCGAATATTTTCGGTACACAGCTCGCGCGTAAAACCGAGTTGAGCACCGATTTCCGAAAAATGTAGAATCGCAGAGCGAGGGGCGGACAAACACGGAAAATCGAAATCGTACACGGTCGACGTGGCCGATCGGACTCGTCGAAACTATTACGTTTCGCGTTTAAACAAAACCGAACTATTGTTATGATTCTCCCGATCGTCGAGCAGCGTAAAACAATCGCGATTCGGGGATCGGCTGCGTTTGTCCAGCAAGTTTCCGTCTCGGTAAACGCGCTCGAAATTCCGCCGGTTATAGCTTCGTAAACAATGATGTCAATCCTTTGAAGGAAAAATTGTTCCGTAACAAATTCGCGGACAAATGCACACGGATTCGCCTAACCTCGATACATTTATATTTCGTTGATTGAAAAAGTTTCACGCGAAATTAGGAAAGTAAAGTGCAGAGATCGGGTATAGAGTTTAATTGATAGAATGGATGATTATATTTATCGCGATCGAAAGGAACGGAAAAAGTTAGGTGGATAGGAGAGGTTACGGATAAGGAGGATGCCACGAGGTCTTTTGCGCGCAATTTTCTGGACTCGGCGCGATGTTAACCGGGATACGTAAGGTGGACTTCCCGCTGAGCGCGCTGGAACCATCCTGGATCCTTGGGCGAGATAGCTCGCGCCTCTTTTCAACATCCACCGGATTGATTATGGCTCCGCGTCGGCTCGGCTGAGAAATGTTGCCTGCTTACTCTCCTTACCGGACGCTCCTTTCGTTTGACCGACCTGGCTGGACAGGGACGATCTTCTTCCCCTTCTCTTTATCGGACGTCAGACGTTCGAATTTGTTCTCGCCAACAGGACTCTCGACCTCGTATCTAGAGCTCCGGCCAGACACGGGTGAATTCTTATTCGACTACAAATTTCGAACAACCAGCGAGAGATAAAGAATCGCTTCGTCGTTCCTCGTCGAATGAGAATTTCAATTTTATTAGAACCTCATCGGATTCTCGTCGACCGACGTGTATCCGAATATTTAAATAATCGACATGTTCGAGTATGGAAAATTCGGGAAACGGTCGTGGACTTTGTCGACGCGAGAAACTTGTCTGCGCAGCGAACCACGTTTCAGGGAAAGGTTTCGTTACCCAATATTAGGTTTCGCTCGAAACGAAATTATTCAATCATTGGAAATTCTATCGCGACTCGTTGCGAAAGGGTTACGTAAAATTGACGGCGTTGGCCTGCGAGAAGATCTGTTTGTAGTTGAGATTCGTTTCGCTTACTTTCTTTAGGCTACCCATCCGTTGTACTTTGGAACGAGTCTCGCGGTGAATGCCAATCCAGAATCTTTTTGCAACCATCGCTGACAGTGAGCTTTTTGTCGATCTTTCGAGACCCTCGCAAAACAAGAAAGATCGTCGCGATTTAAACCTTCGTTCTGCGATTCAACGATTTACTCTTGAATCATATACGAAGAGTTAGAAGTGGTGCGAGATGCAGTTTCGCAATGGTTTGTTTGCATTTGACTCGACATTCGATGGAGCGAGTCGGCCTCTCCGGCAAAGAAGGTCGACCTGCGTATAACCCTGCGCAAAATTACTTGGGCCGCTTTTCAACAGCCAACTGATCGATTATATTATGGCCTCCCTTTATTCCGTGAAATACAGCGCGACGGTGCGTGGTCCGTTGAAACGAAAAGTACTCGTTGTACCGCCCGCGCCATTGCGTGCATTTAACAGCTCGACAATGATGTCTCGTCGATTGTATTCGTCGAACAATCTCCTCGATCTCTCTGGAAATCAAAATTTCCTCTTGGTCGAGAGAATCCCTGTGACGTAGACTATTTTCGAAAATGCTCGGATGGCCGCTTGAGCGTGGATGATCCTCCTCTTCCGTGCCAAACGACAAAGTAGCAATCGATAGTAGCCGGTAATGGCATTTCCACAGAGTTTCGAAATTTCCCGCTCGCAACACATTTTCGACTTGGCCCCTGAAAACTGACCGGGACACACGCTCTCCACCCCCGCGTCGAGTGCTGCGGGATCAAAGCGCGCAGGGTCACGCGGTGGAAAATTACGTCTGGCCCTGTGCAGTCGGTCGCTGAAGTTAGAGTTTAATTAACGCATGGACAAAAACAAGCCGTGTACGTTGTTACGTGGTGCACCTATCGTTGTGTACGTGCTGCTCTCTTGAATTCCGTTATGCTGCGCGCGTGTACGCGCTCCTTCGCAAGATTCTCGTCGCGCGATATTTCTCTCGTGACGTAAGAGCATAAATATCCCCGCGAAGGGGATGTTCGTGACCTAACGGCCTCTGGAGGAAGTGTCGTTTTTATTTAAAAAAAAAAAAAAAAAAAAAAAAAAATAGAAAGAGGAAGAAACAGAAGACGACAAGAGAGAGAGAGAGGAAAACGAGAGAAAAAGGAAGATAGAAACGGAAGGAAAAGAATAGAGAATTTATCAAATGTATGAAATAGGAAAGACGCGCGTGGCACGAAGCCGAGGCGAACACATCTCGACGGTTTATCGCGTTGCCACTCCGCTCGATGCTTTTTACTCTGCATAGCACTGTTTTATAGCTCTCGAAGTGGACGGTTCAGCCGCGGGATTTACGAGGTCGTATGATATTCGTACATGGCCAGATGTTTCTACATCCTTCCTTCTCGTGCCCCGATATTACGAGTCGCGCAACGATTCGACCGACAAAAGGGTCGCCACGCGTAATCGCGATACCGATACGTCGTTTCCAGACCTGGGTTTCTCAATCGTCGCCATTGAGACGAGTTGTTAAATTCACCGTGTATCAGGCGAACACGGCAACGTCTATGCTCTTTTATCTTTTCACTTTCCGACGAATAGGGTCTAACTGCCGAAGATCGATGGAATTTCAGAGCTTTCCAATCTCAACGTGCCTCTGTCAACTATTAATAGTTTCGAGTCAACAAAACGCTCAGTCTACGCGTACAGAATCGTTGGACGGGGTTGCGCGTTGCATATTTAATTCGCTGCGCGATTACAACGGAGGATCTATCGGGTCGTGGTCAGACCGCAGTTAGTTTGATTTGAATCGACGTCATTCTGAGGTCTGGCGAGATTCGATAGCTGATGAAAGGGTACCCAATTCGCCTATGCATAATTAGAGCCATCGGGTACGCCTATAACTCGTCGCGCCGCACAATTATAAATGTAAGAGGGTCGATTGGCTCCGCTGCGTATAGGATTTCGCGAAGCAGCGATAACAGCGTAGCCTTTGTTTCAATATTATAGCTAGAAATGAATCTTTGGTGGTTCGTCGATGGCGGTGTTTGGTTTTTCTCGTATATCTTATATATTGCAGTATTTTCGAGAAGCATCGAGCGACAGACCTTGGCTTCGCGATAGCTCCATTAACGAATTCCTTTCTCGGTAGCACGCCGCGGCCGTGCTAGCGAGCGTATCTCGGGCATTCCGTAGAACTCGAATCACTCCAAGATATATTTGAAGACGCAACAATCATCATGGTAACAGCAAACGGATGGGGAAGCTTTCCGAAATTGAAGAAAAATATTTGAAACCAGAACTGAAAGCGCGCAGGTCTCCTACTTGTTCGCGGTTTGTTAATTGAGAACTGCATTATACCGATCAAACACCCGTGAATAATGAAACCGAATCCGCTGTTGCTGTTCCTGCACACTCGCGGTGACCCTGTGTGCTCTGATTACATCTGAACCGGACGTGTGCACGCGTTGACATAATGGGTTATAAGCTGATCAATTATGGCTAATGTCTGGCTGACCGAGTTACTCGCAGAAACCTAAGGAGGCCTTTGATTTATCGAAAACGCGTATCGATCCTCTGAGCCGATTTGCCTGAACGATCGTCTGAATTTCTCTACCGATTGCTAGTCTGGCAAGTAGGCCAAATCCTAATCTCCAGAAACTTGGACGCGCTGATAGGGTAGCTGTGTTGGTAATCTGGCTAGTATCAGCGATAAGACACTCGACAAAGAGTTTTCGTGATATTAAGGAAGCACGATGCATTCAGCGATATCTTGGAACGTTATAGGACACAGCGGGATTAGAAACGAATCGAAGGTTGGAAACGGTTTAACGAATCCAAAATGTACGATACGTTTCAGAGAAGAAAGAAGACAAATATTGGATGAAAGCGATCGTTTTAATTAATTCCTGGGTAACGGAAAATGTTATTTTTCCTGAACCGTTCCTGGGACGGTTACCCTAAATCATCCCAGAGTCAATAAGTCCATCGTTATTGAACGGAAGTACGGTGAAACGTTGCCGTCATAGGTTCACCCAGAATGAATTAAATTTTTCCACGTCAAATCGTCCCGAGGAGGTAGCGCGGGGGTACTGACTAATTAGGACCCTCTCGGATCGATTTCCAACGCTCTTTGCACGGCATTCGCGATTAATCCTCTTCTCCTTCCTCTCAGGCCGTTTTCAATCAAGAAAAGGAGTGAAAAAGCACGGACAAAGTGGCCCAGGCGCGACTCGGAATTCATAATGTCTGGCGCGTACGGGTCTTCCGGCGTGGACCAGTTTCCGCTCGTGGAAATCCCGTGGCGCGCGCGAATCAGAGAACGTCTGGCCTCGGATTCTCGTCATGATAGCGCGATGCATACGTAATGCATTTCACGGCAGACTGCATTCGACCGTCCCGCAACGAGGATCTCGTTTTACGGGGACCTTCGTGACCATGCTATCGCATCCGTTTGAAAAGTCTTGAATCTCTTTCAGCAGTGGTCTTTCTAGCCAGCGCTTGAAACTGCCTCTTGCTTGTTCCTAATCAAGGTATTAATAAGATCCCTTGTATCGAGGGCGAGTTTCGCGTGAAGCAAAATGGCAGCTCGGATAACCAGGGTTTCAATTAATACGTCGTCGATGGAAGATTCGGTAGCTCGACGAGTCGAGGAGTATCCTTGATCCTAGGACGACTGTCCTCGTCGTAGGTTGCTCGCTTTAAATAGAATTGTTTTCCAATTACTCGTCTTGACGTCGGCTTGCACATCTCTGATCCATGAAGCAAATACACGCGTACGACAACGAGAACAACCTTGACAATTCGTTAATTAACGAATGTATTTACAAATTATTAAAATCACGGTATATCAGTATTCTCCGTGGCATCCTCGACGTACCAGTCTACGAACGAATTTATTAACTTGAGTGGCGTCAACTGCACGCTCATGCCGCGAATTTTCAAATTCGGGTCTCCCGGTAACGAAGCTTCGTACACGAACTGCAAAATATTCCGTTCCACCTTTTTTTGTTTATTTTTAACCGTGGCAACTACTGACGCGGAATTTTCGCGAGGAAATAAAAAAAGCACAGTAGCCCAGAAATGTTTCAGAAGTACAGTCTAATGTTACGGGTAACCACCCCAAGGATATTTAATTCCCTCGATTTTATATATATCTGCTAATTCGTGTCCAATGCGAACTTGTCGCGGTGATTGAAACATCTCGCTCGACGAATTCAACGTAAGCTCTCGATGTGGGTCGCGCGGCGACAGCCATTCCGTGGCCTTCGGGCTCAATTAATCAGACACTGCTGGACGTTCTCGAGCCGTCCTAGACAGCTGTAGGAAGAACTATTCCAAGCTTTCAATTCTCGCAGTCTCGTATATAATCGCGTGGCTAGTCTCGAACAAATTTGCAACTCGCGCTTCAATTTGCTTAAGCTGTCCAATGCACGTGCGAGTCGAACGATTCGGCAGCTGCGAATGGCTCGCATGTGCAAAAGTGCCAGCGCGAGCGCGATCGTGCTCGCCAAGCAGAGATCGCATTGCAGCAGCTGTTTTTTCGAGTACGGTGAACATTTTCGCAATACCTGCACTTTATAATTCAAATGTTTATACCCGCTTGTAGCTCGTAGCAAGATTAGAGGGTTACCCATCTCTGTAAGAGGCGATGGCGAGGAAAATGTAAAGCCGATATGCTCGTTAATGCACCTATGTCGGCTCGACGTGTCTGATAACGAGGCGCATCGTGGATTTAACGTTATTTCGCGCGCGAATCTCCGCGAACGTTGCGCTTCCGGTCTGACCGTTCGGGCTTCCTCGGTCGAGCGTAAAACAGCGCTCGACGTTCCGTACACGTGCGTTAATGTGTTATTAATAACCGATCTCGACGGCATACGGCCGTGATAATGCCATTGCGGAGGCATCGCCATGAATTTTACAGCCGTGTTTGCGCTCTCGATGTCGGTCAAATCCAGTCTACGATAATCGTTGCCAACGAAACGAGGGTCATTTCACGCCAGAACGACTACTCCTCGCGGTAGACGTCAAGGATTTTGTTGAAATTCGAGTACGACAAGGTTCGCGCTAAGAATCCCCAGATCTGTACGACAAGATTCTCGACATGTGTTCGTCTACATACATTCTCTGGATCGATGTCGAGAACGAGACACGAATCGCGCACGGGTAGTATTCGCGTATGATGACCAAGTCACGAGTGGAAGTCAAGTACATGTACGTACTCGAAGAGGGTCGGTCTGCGGATACTCTGGTCCACGCAGCACGTGAAAAGCGTCGTTGTTCCGGGAACGGAAAGAGGTCATAAACCGCGAATAGACGAAATTCATGACCCTGGCGCGAGGAAGGGACAAGCAGGGAGAAGGGAAACGTCTTTTAACTCCGGACGAGACTCGACCCAATGTTGGTTGGCGCGAAACCGTCGATATCCTCCGGACCACGGCTGGTTTGATGTCCTAGCATAAACCTGACCGGTGTTGTTGTCTTTCCTCCACAGATGCTGGGACCAGCTCCGAAACGAGGCAAAAAAAGCCCACAAAGCGTCGATCTCCTAGTCGCTGGCATTCGACTGGGAATAAGGAAACCGTCGTTACATCCTCCGTCGTCTCTGAATAATGGAGCCATTCGTAAATTCGACAATGTCCGGACACGTCCTCGAACTTTCACGGCATAACGTCGCGGGATAGTTTTTAGGACGCCATGAGGGAAAGGCCGAGGAAAAAAAACGTATGCGGTGAGTAGACAGCTTTTGCATCAAAATATAGTTTGTTATCGTCGATCAGAATCAGACAAGAATCAGTTTTAATTTCTTCCTTAAAACCATACCCATTGCTTCTACATATCTGCGTTTCCGTTCGATAACTTCCCACTCGTCGTCGATAACAGCGAATAAACGGATCCGTTAAGAAAATTAAACTCGTCCTTGGAGGTCGAGCGAAAGAGGGGGCAAGGAAAAGGGGGAAAAAAGAAGGAAACGGGCAGAGAAACTGTGGAGAGTCGAGGGGATCCCTGGGATCTGATCCGTGAAAAAGCAATTGGTAAGCAGGAAAACCGGTCACGGTCGGTATAATGCTGGACGAGGAGGATGGTGGAGGCAAGAGGGGGGAGGTAGGCTGGAGAAACGAGACGGGCAGACTCGAAACGAGGTAAAAATTGATTCGGCAGGTGAAACCTCCGGCTCTGTTCTCTGTTGATTTAAGCAACGTACCGGCTGCCTCGTGCTCTATAATCATGGTGAGCAGTCCGTTATTACTCCGCCGCCAGTACCTATCTACTCTTTCCTCGGTCCTTCTCTGGCTTCGCCTCTTCAGCTCCGATCGTCCTCTTCCGCCGCCCTCCGCCTCCTCTTTTCGTCTTATTGTTTTCTCTTCCACTCTTCTCTGTGGTACCCTTTTCTGCGTCCACGGCTCGTTCGAATCGCAGCCTCTCTCTTTCTCTCTCTCTCTCTCTCTCTCTCTCTCTCTCTCTCTCTCTCTCTCTCGAGGTTCTCGTCTCGCTCCCGAACCGCTTTCGGACTTCTTCTGTTGCGGGGAGGCTTCTTGTCGAGGCGCTCGCCCCGTAACGAGGATAACGAGGATCGCTTCTCTAAGACCGCAAATAATAAATGCTTTTCTGCGCAACCCGTGGCGTCGTAAAATTCTTGCCCGCGATTCCACCGCGCCACCCGCTTTCCCAGCGAGACCGGCGAGCAAGAGAGAGAGATGCTCTCTCGAGGAAATTGCCGCGCTGAGCGCGTTTCTTAGACCTCTCGCGGATTGGGGGGTAGATTCTTCGAATCGTAGTCAAGATTCGAGTATTTGTTGATATTCTTCGTGGCGATGATTATTAGTATTATTAGTTATTCGCGTCTTTCTCGAGGAATGCTTCGAGTGAGTTGCGTCACCACGAGAGGACCAGTTGTTATTGTTACGGGTTGAATAGATTCGGGTAAAGGATAACCCTGCTCAAAGGTCCTCGAATCTAAGAGGATTCTTGGAACTCGCGGTCGCGAGTGTTTGGCCACGTACGCTCGTGTATAAACATCTTCGATCGCTCGACGCTTCCCGAAAGAACTCGAAATGCCCGAAACAAAGGGACCGAGTACGTTTTACGGTAAACGATAAATATCGGCAAAGACTGCCGTGAATATTCGTGTTGGCACAGTTAGCTGGCAAGTAACGAAGCCAGCGAACGTTTATTTTTGCGCTTGATAGGCCAATAATTCACGCGGTTGGGATGGCCATCGTGGCGGGCGGCGCGTTTCTTCCCATGGAATTCGCGCCGTTGAAATCGCGATCGCGATCGATCTCCGCGGTACTGATGATAAATCAAACGAACGAGCCACAGCTTCCATTAGAAAATTCGAACGGTGTCCCGATATTAATAACGATACGATATTTAATCCGTTGAGCAGCTATCGCGATCACTGCATTTCCAGATTGCATTCCGACGATGACGAACACGCGCGGATCTGAAAAACCGCGTTAAGAAAATGTCACACCTTGTTTCATCACAGAAGCCTCGTAGGGGTGTATTCCCATGGGTATTTTATGCACGGGATTTCCATCCAGCGGGAAGAAACGATCCCGTCGTCCGCGACGAGTCAACAGCTCTATACGGCTTTCCATTATCGCGCCTTCTTATGATCTATCAATCTCGGTCGCCGCTTCCCTTATAATAACAACCCGAGCCAATTTGCATGCGAAGCTCCGCATTATGGAAAGCGCGGCCCGCTCATAGTCAAACGTTCCGCGCCGAAATCGTCCACCGTCGATTGAAATCCAACGGTAGCTGAGGAAGTTCCATTGAAGGGGCATCGATTTCACAAGATATTTGCATGTGCAATTTAAACTACGCGAGGTTTGTTTTGTGCCAACGTCTCCGGTCTTTATTTTATTCGTATTTCGGTCTAGTCGGGCCCGTGTGCGATTCAAAGAATAAAACATTCGCGTCGGGGGCGAACATGGAATAGCCGTGTTTCAGAAAGAGGGGGGGGGGGGGGAAGTTGCGGGTAAAGTAGGAAAAATATGGGACGGGGGATGGTCGAGACAAGCTTCTCCTTCGCGGCGGACTGTCGTTACGCCGAGCGGAAAAGGGCCGACGGAGGCGGACGCAGACTGGAATTCCGGGATGAAATTTCAGGGCACCATCGTCGTTCATTCGACTGTAGACCTCGCGCAGTGGCGGATCTATCGCGAAACCAGCCAAGCTTCTATCCGCGACCTCTTGGTTTTTTGATTTTCGTACGCTATTTTCCACGATTCGCACGCATTTCGTAACAGTCGGTACAGCTTACTCTAATATTGTTTTATCGCGTAACAGATTCCCGACTAATTGCCCGTGT
Organism: Hylaeus volcanicus; assembly: GCF_026283585.1. Classification (NCBI taxonomy): domain Eukaryota; kingdom Metazoa; phylum Arthropoda; class Insecta; order Hymenoptera; family Colletidae; genus Hylaeus; species Hylaeus volcanicus. The sequence goes on along the minus strand of NC_071980.1, from coordinate 685,224 downwards.
CCAACTATATATATTGCCTTTTTGTTGCCTTTGATTGGCAAGCCTTGGTTTCCCGATAATAGAATTTACTCGTGAAAAAAGATTCGCAGAAATGGATCAGCTCCCGGAAAAGTTGAAACAACCCTCGGGTCTCGAACGGTCCAGGTCCGCCACTGGTCGACCGTTCGACTGGGCGGTGAATTTCCGAATTACAAGCCTCTCATTTGAATAAACGCAACGTGAACGACACCGGGGCACCGGTCTTTGTTTTACGAGCAGACGAAACGGTGACAGCGGGGGAAACGTTCCTTCCTGACATCCGAAGCAGGTCGTCGCCCAGACGTTGCGAAACCTCGAAGTATAAATAAAAAAAAGTAACAGCAAAAGCCGAAAAACGAGAAGAAAAGAGTCGAGGGCACGAGACGGGCGGAGCGGAGAGCACGATTCAGTCCCTCGAACGACAAAGTATCTCTGTCAGGATAATGCACGGAACGTGGGTGGATCATTTTGTACACGTATCAGACACGGTTTTACCTCCTCTGCGGCGAGGAGGAAAACCGCGGGTTCAAAAACCGCATATCGGAAATACGATTCACCGTGCACTCTCTGATCGAGTGATACCACGAGAGGGAATCGAGAGAGGATGCGAATCCATGTGATTTTCAGAAGCCTGGATCCGTGGCTCGGGGAAAGGAGTCTGTTGCGCCCCAAGAATACTGTACGCAATAAGACCACCAGAGGATACCGAAGATCTACGTTTCGCGATTATTTATTATTAGCGAATGATAAATGGGAGATTCGCGGCGAATCGTGCCTGTGCGCTCTCATTTTTAAGAAACAGTTTGCAAGAGGTGCTTCTAACGGGAATGGATATCGTCTAAAATTCCGCGAAAGAGTCTCGAAATGATCGTTGTTTACTTGTGTATCGGAGAATATAATATTTATCCGGAAAATACCCTCGAAAAGTATGTCAGCCCGTCGTTCCACTTCTCTAGTCGCTTTTCTCCGTTGTGTGACCAATTAGCTGAATTAACGCACTTTTAGAAATATGTTTGCCTTGCATATAAAATATTTAAATTGGCCTGTCGGTTTCGTGACCACCGTACTCCCAGCAGGGATGAAACGAGGCTCGAAAGTAGGTCGAAGTAGGCGGCGAAGTGAGCACGAGCCGTACAAGTCTGAACAGAAACACGCGTCACGGTGATGCAGGATTTCATGGAACTTTGTCGCCAACGTTGAACTTGGGATGAACACACGGCCGCTGGTGTTGCCCGAGTCGATGGGTGTTGCTGAAATATCCGATGTTTCGCCATCAATTTCGGTTAAAATAACGCTCGACGCGACGTGTCGCGAATACGGAAAACTGGGCTTCGCGAGATCGAGGGGTTAGAAGGGGATGGAAATTCTCTTTTTACGCCGGAAGCGGTTTCTGGTCGAAGAAGCTAAATTTTCCGTGCTTGTGTTTTTGATTGTCACGTGTTATCGGATGACGAGCCACGCATGAAAATGTTGCATTGGAAAGATCCGACATGCCAGGTTCGCGCTAGCTATAATTGGCAATTGTTATCCCGAGGCCGATACTCGAATCGAAATGCAACCGTGTCAGGTTGTACGATACTCTTACAGAGTCACTCGACGCGAAATATAGTTTTTAAATTTTTTATACGCGATACATCCGTGTAAGTAGAGAAAAATTTTCAAACTCTATTCCCGTCACAGAGTCATCCCCGCTAGGTTCTGGAACAGCTGACTCTTGGAGTTGCTTCGAAACAGGCTCCCGAATTCTAAAAGAGCGAAAAATGAATAAAAGTAAAACTAGACGTTAATTTCACGCGATGCAACTCGACGCTGCTCAGGTGTATCTTTAACCTGTCCTCGTACGGCTCGTTTTCGATATCGATTCGTCGAGAGTCGAGTTCGCAGCTCGACGGGGACGAGATCACAAGAATGGAAACTCGATCATTTCAGGCGTGAATATTTGCATTTTCTTTTGTGAAAAGTTAATTCGTCGGTAGTCGTAGTCGGAGTGTTCGTTGAAAGCGTCGATTGCAGCTGAATTCTCGATGAACACCCTGCCGTTGTCTCACGTCCAATAAAGTTGAACTCGTGTCTCGCAAGGAGCACTCTGGACTTAAAAGCGATAAGAAAGTCGAATGCGTGCACGAATAAAGTATCGTCGACTTTTTCTCGCTATGTGCTGCACTTTGACCCAAATGCGTACGTTTTTCATTGCTTGGATGTCTTACATGCTAACCAGGCAGCGGAAAAGGTTGCACGTTTTCACGGATTCACTCCTATGACGTTAACATAAATATTGTGCATACTCGGTGGATGAGATACAAGCTGTTTGCTTTGACGCGAGCATTCGGTAATGTAAAAATCTCCGTGTTCGTTTCGGAAAATCCGCGATACAGGATTTAAAATTAATATACCGATATCTTTGCATCTACCAAGGGCGTAGCGTGATCGCGTTAATTTCCTCGACGAATTAAACGTACTTGAATGTCTGCCAGATTACAGGACGCAACTTTGTCGCTGATCTTGTAATTCGGGCCTGTTTCGCTGTTTTCACGAGACTTTATCATCGGAGAATATCTTCACCTGCTATGTCGTTCGCAAAGTGGGTAATATTTTAAATTTGACAAAATTATACGCTCGGAGACCGTCGACAGCTACCGTGAAAAAGAAAGTCAGGATCGAATTTGGCCAACGAAAAGTACCAACGATACCGTATCGTCAGGGTTCGTTTAACTTTTTGCATCATTCGTTGTTTGACAAATTTTTTCGCGAGACTTGATGAATTGAACCGTGTCATGGCGGTTTCGGGGCAAAGCGAAAAACGAGGATAGACGAAAAAGAGAGAGAGAGGCCGTCGGTATTTCCAAGGAGTGGCAAAAGAAGTACAGGGCCATGGACGCCGGCAAGTACAATTTGACTCCGTAATTGCGACAGAGGAACAAATTGAATTCCTCGTACGTACGTCTGGGCGAGTCGCCTTTAAAACGAGCCACACGTGGTTTGCTATCCACTGGAGACGTCCCTCTCGATCGAGGATGCCGATATTTAGATCCATACGTTCGACGCGTTAAACGTAGTCGGGTTTTCTCGAAAATGGAGCGATACTTGTCGACTGATGAAAGTGTATCGGGCAGACAAAAAGAAAGTAAAAAAGGTATCGGGACGAGCAAGAATAAGAAGACGGAAAGGAGACTAGCGGGTGGCATCTCTCGACGAGAGATTCTCGAGATGGAGGGGGATTGCCGCGGAGAGCAGTTTGGCCCTGTAATTACGGGCAAACAGGGGGCCAGAGGGGTGCACGGCTGGACGGAGAGGCCAGCTCGAGGAACCCTATAATCTTGGTAGGACCGCCCCTTGTTTGCTTGTATAATTACCCCGTGGCCCTCCTTCGATGGGGCCCCCGATGGGCCCCGGTTCCAATCCGTCGGCCCGTTCGTCATTTCGTTCGCTCGGCCATAATGCCGATATCATTACCTAATGCATCGCGCATGCATTCCGTTGCACGAGCTCTCGAGTCGCCGCCATGGCCCACGGCCCACGGCCCCCGCCACTCGCGCATCCACCCACCTCCGTACCCTTTCCTGACTTCTCAGCGTTCTTCCTCCGTTGCTTTTCTCGATCCTCGCCTTTCCTTCCCGTTGCCTTGCCCACCCTTGGTCAACCATTTCTCAGGATTGACGTAATTGGCGCTATTTGCATTGTTCCATCCGCGAGCGCCCTGCACCCCTGCACCCCTGCACCCCCGCGCGCGGCCCGCGATGGATAATCGCGAGTCTCGCCGTGAGCGATCCAAAGCTGTTGCGCCACGGCACTTTCTCGTTCCGCGAAGTGCACAAAAAGCGAAGAGCGTTTTTGGGAAGTTTGTCTAGAAAACGAATCGATAATATCGATAATAACAGTAAGAAAAAAGTCACAAAGTTTTGAAATCGATTCTCGACGTCTAGAAACACGAGCATCGGTCTCATTACGCGAACCGCCCTGTACACGTTTAAAACCGCGCCATCGAGGGAAATCATATACCCGCTGCCCTTTAACCTCGCCGCTTTGTTCGAGTTTATTTGACCCGAAGTAATTTTCACTCTCTCGACGTAGAAAATTTATAATGAAACCTCAGCAACCCCTTTACCAGCTCGGCATTTCAACGAAGCTTCGGTTTTGTTTCACCAACATTTTTGCGAGAATTATTATTACGAATTTTTACGCCAGCAAATGAAAATCATTTCAGCAGAAGGATTAAGTACATATCGTCGATGAGAATCTTCCCTTTACTCGACTTTTCGACTCACCCCGTATCACTTTCGGCTGAAATTTCTATTCACCCTTTTAGAATTCTTTCCACTGTGGTAAACACTCGCGGATCAGACGAATTAAACTTTCAACGCTCCGATTTCCAAGAAATCAAATTATTAGATAAGAATATCTCACGTGTCCGTTCCAAGAACGGGAGGTCGACTGTTACACTCGTAACTGACAAATGGAAATACGATGATCGTAATTGCGCGAGGAGCTCTCGATCGACGCCAGTATCGTATAGATATAGATGCGTCAAGTATAATTTTGTCATTCTCGATTTTGCTCTTATTTCAGGCTGTAAATGCACCTGTGAATAAACAGGCTGTATGAAAAAAGAAAATGTAATCGGAACGAAGTAAGTAATTGCAATCGGATACAACGTTCGAGTAATTGCAAAATTTAATCGGTAGGAGTAATTATCGTACGGCCCATTATTCCCAACGTACGCAATATCCGCAAGAATGCTCGTCGCGCGTTGCAATCGCGCGCAGCCATCTCGCCATCGTTCGGGCACGAAAATATTATTCCGGTCGAAAACAGCGTGTATTTTATTAAGGACCGTTTCTATCGCGACGAGGAATCGCGACGTATCGATGCGATCGCTCACTGTCACGATTCGCGTGATCCTCCTCTGTTTTCACCTTCTTTTTTCATTTCTCCTTTTCCGTGCACGCTGTCGTTTCGGAAGGTCAACGAGATTGTTTCCACGTTATAAAAATGTACACATCGACTAAATTTCGCGTACCTCCCTAAATGCCGCAATCGATACCCTCGTCGACGACACTTGGACAGTATAGATTGCATCTCCGGTAAATAAAATCGATTCTTACAAAGTGTAATCTTTTGACAGCGCGGTTCTGATCAACGGTGAAAGCGGCGCGCGGCGTCGCGCTGGGCGTCGCGCAGGTTTTAACGAGGCGCCGACGACGCATCCTCGAGGGGTTGTAATTCACGGGGTGTAACTCAACGTGCCGGCTAAGGAGATACCCCCGGTGGAATACTGGCGCGGAAGTATGCGGACTTTGGTGCAGCCGGGGCTCCCGCGGTATGCTTTTGAAGTAGACGTGTCCCACCTACTGTTTTAACGACTCCGACCCATTTTATACACGTATAGCCGTCGGGTGTCGAGACATCGGAGCTGATATTACGCCGCGAGAATTACGTCTTTGATGTCGCGCCGTGAACGTTTCCCTCGCTGGTAGCCGTTTTAGTAATTCTTCGCCGCCTCGCACCCACGAAAACTGCTCTCCGTGTCTGCTAATTGAGTCTTCAAGCCTGTTATTCAACGGCGAACGCTCCCTATTCAGGCAGTCTTTGTCTCGATATAACAGGACCGGGTTAGACGTGCTTATCCATTAGATTGCAATACGAATTCTTGCGTTTTTTCACCTACAGTGTCTTTTGGGTAGCATTTTGCACCCACGTCGGAACGTAGGTTAAATTGGAATATACCAAGCGGGATATTTCGCGTTTGAGGTTTTATCTTAATCTTACCCCTTTGTCTTGTTACTTAATCCAGCTACAACAGACGACCGTAGACTTTATATTCTACTATAAAACGATTATCAGAACGGTATTCTCGATGCGGATTAATGCTTATTACGCTTGTCCGTTTACTCTACTCGAGAAGGGGGCAATAAAAGCGGTGATTTCAAACTCGCGAACGGTTGTGTACTTAAGAATCGTGATCTCTCGGCGATAACATCTTGGATACCGATACCTTCCAATTTCTATGTCGTTATCAATTTTTATCGACCCGCGTATTTTTACCCTGTGACACCTTCCGTTTCTTCGTTCAATTTCCGCGCACATTTATAACCATAATCGCAATTAAGCCATGAATTGTGCAGTTAATTCCGCGTACAGGCGGTACATGTTTCTTTTCCACAGAAATTGCGAAACATCGTCGGTTCGCTGTTCGAACGCTGTGCAAAGCTTATCCGAGAAGACGTTCGTCGAGATTTCTACCGCGGAATTTCGCGTGGTAATAAACACCAGGACCGTCCGACGCAGCGGCCAACGTTCCCGACGGTTATTTTCATTCCATTCCTTTCTCGAGGCCTGTTTCGAAAACAAAAGGGACCGGTTCGATCGTACGCGCGTTGATTTAGGGATCATCGTCGAGACAAACGTCTTCGACGTTTATTTATAAGACACCAGCTGCAAATAAATGTTCACGGTATAGGAAAAAATAGAAGACGAAGAAGAAGAAGAAGAAGAAGTGGAGGAAAATACACACGGGCAATGGTCGTCGTCTGGCGTCAATGTTTGACGCAAACCTCGTAAAATATATCTCGTCATCCGTCGCCGACTTCGTAAGCCTGTAGATTACTTCTCCCTCTTTGTCTCTGCCTTCAGTGGGTGGTTCGTTGTTTCTAGAGTACATTCACGGCTTTTTTTTTTGTCCGCTATGAGTATAAATTAGCGTCCACTGATCCGCGTAACTACGGACAAAAACGAGGACAATTATTTCTTAGCCCATCCGCGCTCAAAGATCCGCTCGGGATTAGCGTTGGCGACGTTCCTTTCGGTTTAAAACGGTTTTATTAGGCAACTGGTGCTGTGTCCCGTCGTCTCGCCGCTTGTCTTCTTATCAACAACGACGACGATTAGGTGCTTTTGAATATTTGTCATTCTCGTGATACACAAAATTTCTCTAATTTCAAGGATCATCGCAAACGAGTAAATGGTAACTTAACCGAGTCGATTTCGCTCTGTTTACCGTTACCTAGTTTCGAAAATTCGAAAATCAGTGATGGGTACCGATACACTTGTATAATACAACACGATTACGATCTAGTGGCTTGACAATTAAATTATATCTGGCTAATTATTTCAATTCCCCGGTCAACGAACATACACACCCGCGCGTAATTATGCATTAAAACGCCCTTTACAGGATGGCTTATCACGTTGGACCAACGATTACGGTGGACCGCGTGGAAATGCGTTACTGCAGGATTCTGGTTTAAACGGACTAAAAATTGAATATTCCATTAATCGCGTTCACTTGGAAATGTGGTATACCTCGTAAAATTTGCACCGAAAAATAGTAGAAAATGGCAAGGCAGGGAAAATAAGGGGCATCTCTTTTCTCAGGAAAGTTTTCAGTTGGTCAAATTACCTGTTTTCTTAGTATTCGTCGGTCGGGCCGACGCACTGCCACGCGTATTACCATTCGAAGAGGCTAATCTAATTAAAATATCGCCCGCCTGAAGGACGGTCGAAGCTCTCGAAAGGCAGCACGCCCGGTCCAGACGAGGAGCGCTCCGCGCTTTTTCCGCCCGTTTAATCCGCGTGAGTACGCGGAAAGAGAGATCCACGACGGAGGCAGCTGTAGGGAAATACAGGAAAAAGAATCGCTCCCAGGCGCGTCTGGCTGGGATATCTGTGGGATTAGCGTGGCGACGTTGTTCTAAGTTCGGGACATGTTTGGTGAACGGGGCGCGCGCGGACGGAAGGGGATCTTGCGTGGGCGTATGGCGAAAAGCCAGCGGCAGACAGCCACTCCGTTTTCTCCGACGGCGACCAGACAAATCGGTGCGATCGCTGCCTGTGTCGGTGGTACCCTACGCTCAGTGCTTCCCAACCTTTTTTACGCGACGGCAAACTTAGCTAAAGCTAACGTTTCTACCGGACACGTTTCTAAAATATTCTACGTACCAAAGTTACAAGGAAATCTGGCCGATCAAAGTAAAGTATCCGCCGCGAGGTTAACGTTGTCCGAATACGAATACGAATACTCGGACCAACATTAAAGGCAGTCATCGGATAATGCCCAATTACTCGAGCAGATCTCGATAAAGGCCAGTCTTTTTTCCTCGACGTCTCTAATAATTTGATCAACGACCATAAGAGTACATACTTGGTTATCTCGCAGCTCGAGTATCATGAATACCTGACCGTATCAGTCCCCATCGCTTGGTATACACCAGCCAATCATTATCGCAAGTAGAACAATCGCATTTTATCGTTGGGCGCACGGGTGGCGGATGCCCGATAAATCATTGGAAACCGTCCCGGGGCCGGCAATTTGCCACCGGACTGTCATTATGGTCGGGCGTCGTGCCGCATGAATCACCGAGGCTTTCGTTCGCAGGCGTACGTCGCGAATGTGTATCGCGGCACTCGTACACAATCGCGGCCGAAAAAGATTTAAAGTTTAAGCGAGTGGGGGGCTCGGTCGATCAGCTGAGCAACAATTTGTCGCTATGTGGGCGGCTGGAATCTTACACATCCCTCGTATGCCGGCTATCCCAGGCGTTCGTGTTGGTGGCGACACGCGCGGATGGGAATACGCCAACCGTAAGCCAGTGCTTCCCAACAGGTGTGACGATGCTCGCGTGGTATTTTCAGAGAACGGATAAGCAGCGAAACGAAAGGAAACCGATTCTGTTTGACATCTACACCTTTCATATACTGGATCATAATTTATAGAATCCTTTCTATAGTACGAATTCGGTGTCGTATCCATCGCCGAGGTCGTCGCGGCTTTTTTTTTCTTCTCGACGACCCTCGATCCAGAGACCGATCGATTCATTCTGCAAACGCCATAGAAACGAAGAAGGAAGAAACTTGTTTCGCTGAAAACTTTAAACAATCCACCGAGCCCCGCTATCCCAAGGCAATTGGGTCAGAAGCTCGTCGGAGAAGGCAAACGTAGCGTACGCAAACCGGCTAGATCAAATCTTCCAAGTGTTCAGGGAAATGGGATATTTTCGAATTTTTCGAAAAGCTTGAGTATCACTGGTAGAGACACTGTTTGCGTGAACGCGACACGAGTTGACGTTCTATTAAAATATCCAAACAATGTTAACAAAACAAAAAGAAACATAAGCAGTTGGTAAACATTGTTGAAAGTCGAGCTTTGACGTGGTCGGTCAAAAAAGAATCCGGAGGGTGAAACGGTTGGCGCGCAGCGGTCGCACGGAAGTTATTTATCGGATAAAGTTTGCTCAAATGTAGTGCGAATCAACTGAAAAGTTCCGCTTGAAAATTCCGCGAACAAACTTCATAAAACAACAAACAAACAAAAACAGAAGAGAAGGAAAAATTGGGGGATCGGTCGTTGGAATTTTCGTAGCGAAACTCTGACGTTCCCGAAGAGAGGCCGGGAGCGGTCGTTGGAGAACGATAGCGGTCGTACAGAAGTCATTTATCGGATGAAGCGTGTTCCCCAAAGTAGGAAGGAAGAAGTCGGCTAGGAGGGTGCGGTTTGATGTGGTGTTTAACCGCGGCTAAAGGTACACCCATTAAATCAATGGCGAACCCTCTAGCCTCTCTCCACCAAGGAAAACTTCAAAAGACGTTTTTGCCTGGCCGGAATACGTGCCAGAGGATACGGGCGGTGCATCGGCTCGCATTTTATGAACTCGCCAGAGAAGATAGGATTTTTCCGTGCCGTTGATTCGGTTTCTTCATTCGGAGAGTTTGGCTTTTTGATTTACAAACGCAAACCTGACGGAGGATCAGGAGGCAAAAGAGGACGACTTATTTGGTTGGCGAGACGCGGCGGAGGATTCGCTCGGAAATAAGGAAGCCCGAGAAAATCGTAGAAAGGATATCAAAGTCGCTTCGTCTGACGTAGAAATTCTTCCTGTGCAATGTCTATGCGTATCGATTTTTGAAGACCGCCCCCACTATTCCACGCGTTATAAATCGGCGCGCGAGTCAACCGAAGCAAGCGTCGAACCACCGCCACTGTGCGCCCTTTGCCCGGGAAGACCACCAAACGGCCAATATCGGATATCGCGAAACGGCTAATACCGTTCGAGTCGTCGAAATGATCATTTCTCGATGAAATAACCGTTTGATAAATTTCAATGCGTTTCGCGAAATCGCCTAAAGAATAAATGCGGAGAAAAGTTTGAATGGTCTTTTATTCAGCGGTGCACGTGTACGTAGCACGACTGTGGTACGCGAGTATGGAAAAATGTCACCGGTTTTATCAAGAGTCACGCATTCCCAGAAGGCTTATCATCGGCTGGCGACCTAATTATAATTGCCGTTCTGTGTTCGTCGGGGCCATAATGATAATACGTTTCCGTATTTTCACATTACACGTCAGCCGATGAATACCCTAGAAGACGCGAGATACGGCATCGAGCCGCGCTGCCGCGCCGGGTGTTTTATGGTGTCGCGTAAAAAGCTGCGAAGCCAACAGATCCGTAATACGAACCAGCGTAACGTGAGATACATAATTTTAACGTAGCTACGACGCGGCTTAATCTTCGTTAAGGAGAACGGAAAAGAAGGGAGAAAAGCGAACGAAAGGAATTTAATGTATCGTTTCGCCAGGAACCGTATTATCTAACGTCGCACGCGATACACTGCTTTATTAAGAGCTGCTCGTTTAACCTTTGGACAGCTTTTTAATTTCGCGTCGGTCAAAGGCGGAAAAATTCGCGAAATTCCATGGTGCGATGGGAAATTTTAACACGGGGGATCTAAGTAGAAATTAACGGAGACGAATTTGTCGCGATACTTTTTCTTTGCGTGGAATTTTATTCTCCTAACCTATTATTTGAAATGGGTTTTAGAACTTTTCTCGATTAACATTTAAACGCTTGTAAAGGGATACTCTCAGCAATGGTGCAATTGCTCCTTTGTAACCCGTTGGGTGTTTGCCACCGGCGAGGAACGTTGGTCTATCCTACTCGAAGTATTTGGTCGAACAATAATTTAGTTCAGATTTTGACGATGAATACGATTTCAAGAGGATTTGCTTGAAACTCTATTCATGAGAGCCGATTTCTGGGAATGGATCGTATCGCATACGTTCCGGAAGTGCTTTGCATGTGGTATCAATCGGCTGTGATTAAAGTTTCAAGCCGATTACCATGAACGTTGTTTGCGATATTCATTTCGACCATTCATCCACGACTTATTTTCGGAAAAGATGATGCCTACATGCGACTAATTAATAAATTTCACAGCTTCGTAAAACGAAAATTAACTCGGATCTTTTTATTAATATTCTGGTAAGAGATCATCTTGTTTGCGGAAATTTAATTTTTCATATTGCAGGTTAGGATACCGTTTAGAATAATAAATGGAATGCAGGAGTCCTGCATGTCCATATTTTAAAGCGAACACAATGTAGGTCGCGCGAGCGTTTCGCTTAATATTCATCGACTACATAAATTCACGTGAATGTTTTCAGCCATATTTTTGAACTTTGGATTCATCTGGAAATTGCAACCTCTGTAAAGAAAATAAAGTACGTTTGCAAGAGTATAGCAACAAACAAAAAACGACGACGAAGGGACTTGCGATAATACGAATAGTATAAAAGCGAGGCTCGCGATCGGTACCATCGTCGTTAAGTCTACCCTAACGATCCCAATGGTTCGTAACGAAGTATAAAGAGCATTAGAATAGGTGAGTTTGCTTGCAAAGATAAAGAACGAGATGGAGAATCAGCATATTCGCGATGCGCGACAAGAGATATTGCCGGGAATAGTAAACATTTCGCGGAAGGGACCTTCCTTGAATTCGAAGAAGTTTGGAGCGATAAACAAGACGACCGTTTCGCCGGAACCGTCGACGAAATTATTTCTTCGAAATGCTACTATTATTGTTGCGTTTATTCGGTGAAACGAAATCAACGAAAAACAGCCGCATAAATAATTTCTTGGTATTTAGCCGATGATCTCTAGTTGCCCTTCGAGTCGGAAGCACTCACAATAGATTCGACGTTAGAATAGACATTCTCCTCGATTAACGACCCATTTCACGCTCACCCTAGGTTTCTGGGTCACGCGAATTCCCTTCGCGACAACCACCCCTGAAAACGTCCAATGCTTCTCGCGAAATGTACACATTAAGATCGATACGCCACGCCGCAAGTGGTGGGCATCAGGGGAGCGCACGGGCAACTCCAACGAGTTGACGGCCATTATCATATTCCTCGCGTATCATGTCGAATTTATGGCTAATAAAGGCCGATCGAATAACAGGCTCGCGGGCCCTGGAAGCACTCAGGGCGAGAGGAGAGGGAGAGGCCGGGGCTGGTTTCTTCGTTTTCTCGCGCGTTCGATTCCACGGCGCTCGTCAGCATCCGAGCAGTTGGCCGGGGCTTTATAGTCATGCCAGTTGGCAGTAGTGGCAATTGATATGCACGCCATTGATATATGGGTGCATATTTCACTAGGTTGGCAGAGCCGCGAGCTCTCTCCCCGGTTTGTTATCTCGCCAGTTTCTCGCTCGTTTCAGCTCTTTCCCTTTCTCTCAGACTTGGCCCTTTCCGTACGCCGGGTCGGATCGGCTACCAATACGCGCGATGAATTATGCTCGTCCTTTGTTAAGATCCATGACGCGTCTTTGATTGGAGGCCTGCGCTTCCAAGAAAAGAACAGAGCCCCGGTCTTACACGAAGATACGCGACACCTCTGACCTGTGACCGGCGACCCCGCCGGCCAACGTCACGAACGAAAATTTACCTTCCAACCAGTCGCAGGGATCCTCGTCGATGATGCTGCACACCGACTAAACTATTTCCAAGTCCAGAAGGAAATTATGTAAGTAATCTTGATACCGAAACTAGGAACAAATTCCGAAGAAGCAACCTTCCGCGGATCGATCGGCTACATCGTCCGCGAGCCTTGGATATCGGACTCGACTCGACGTTCTCGTTTAGAATAATTACGAAAACAATTACGCTATATTTATATATTTTTGAAATAATCGACGCTTACAAAATCTTTGAACGAATGGTTATGGATTGGATAAACGATAACAGAATCGTAAAGCTTGTTCAGCGAAAACGAGTCGTGGCAGTGGATACGCTGGACTCGGTTTTTACGCCAATATTTTTGTAAACTTGTATGACGTCAGATCTGTATTTTCATCCGTCTATTTCTATATAAAGTTCCCTTCAGATGTAAGCTGAAAATATCGGTATAATCGTGGTGGTTTGTGTCCCAGCAAACTTCCGACGGAGACTACCAAAAACCAGAATAAATATACGTGAAATATATATTTTTAAGCCATACTGTTAATAGAACCCGAACCGATGAGTGATTTTCAGATTCCTATTTATCGTGAAAAATATTTGATTTACTTAGAATCCAACTGGTCAGAATCGAAGCTTATTCCTCGGTTGGCTCATTCCATCGCTAGTTATAAGCATGGACGCGATTGCCCGGGAAGTGTCTCCGTCTCAAGTATCTCAGACGGTGTATTTCCATGCGATATTGCTCAGGTCCGAAGTTGCCCGGGTAAACTGAATCAACGATAATAATTTAACGGCACGGTCCAGTCCAGACCGAGCCGCTCCAGATTACAAAATTGCAGTAAACGCTTAAGCTTGGAGTTCGGTAAACTTTTGGAGAGGAGCTTAATTAGCATCAAGCCAGCTCAAAGCCGGGCGCACTGGAACGGTCCTAAATACATTCGCGCTAGTTCACGCGGAAAATGGCGGGGGAGGGTCAAACAGCTAGCATTCGCGTAGAGACAGAGGGTGTACAGGGTGCTGGCAAAGTCCCACTGGGAAATCTACTATTCGCATTGTGCGTCGCGAGACAAAGATATTAAAGAATGGTCGAGAATCCGAAACGGAGAAGCGTCAAGAGCAATTAGTTGTTAGTGTTTCGGTGAGACAATTTCAGCGCAGACTCGTCGACCATATTTACAAATTACAAAAGTAAGATAAGTATTGTAACGATCGCGTAATCGGTTTGGTATCAGCCTGTATAGGTGTCGAACGAAGGGTGACGGTCGATGGAAACCGAGGAGGACGATTCGTCGAGGAGTCACGGTCGAAACGGGAGAAAGGGATTCCTCGTGCCCGCTGCGGGCTCTCGGCGCGGCTAATGTTACTTTTTACCAAAACGGAGTTGGCAGCCAGTTTGCTTTGCAACGCCTGCCACGGCGAAAGCCAGCCCTCCCGGAGTGGGCGGGAGGTTCGACTGTGCAAAATGACTTAATGAACGGTATCTTCTACTCCTGCTCTCTAATCATCCCGGGCACTTACTTCTTGCCGTCAGCCATTTAATTTCGCAACTAGCGCTGCTTGCTTCCCTTCCTCGCGATCCTCCTTTTTCACCTACCCGTACCTTGCTCGGACGAGATTCGATAATTACGGGAAAATCTTGCTGGAACACCTACGTGGATCTAGTTAAGGGCTCATCGCGTGCGGCTACTTCACCTTTTTTCCCTCTCAGATTCGGACCACCGATAGGTTCGAACGGAGCTGCTCGAAGATCTCGCGTTGATTGGAGCTTCGTTTGAGAGACAGTCCACTGTCCTCGTTAAAGCTTGTCGAGTTTTAGACGGTTTAAAGATATCGGTGAATACCATCACGATTTTACCTCGTTACCGTGAAAGTCGACTAAGGTTGCGTTCGATCGCGAGATTATTCGAAAAGGTAAAGCAAGATGGGTCGAACGGTATGCTTTTTTATGGAGAGAGGTGGCAGGTTCAGAAAATCGGCTGATCTTGAATGTATACCTGAACAGGGTGTGCTTGGGAGGACCTCTCCTCCTACACGTATTTATTTCCTAGAGCTTCTTTATCTCTTTGGAGAAATAGTTTCAAAGATAATTGATTGAAAATTCGATGTCCGCGTGTTTCACGGTTCCAGTTCAAAGGCTGATTCTCAGTCTTGGTATGATCGCATCCAAGTGTTGAAATTCTTAAACCGTGTTGAAACCGTAGCGTTCCGCGGCATCCAATTCCAATCAGATTCGCTCGCAGCTGTCCCGTTAAATCCCAATTAACCGACCGCCTATCGGCTGGATCGTGTTTATCGCTAACGAAAACGAAAAATAAATAAATCCCTCGCGAACTCGCGTACCGTCTCTGCAGATATTCGCGAAACCACCCGTAAATCTGTCTCGTGTTACGAGTGGTTCCGTGATTCGTGGCAGCGTGGATACAGTTGCAAATTGAAAGTCGCCCGTTGGCCCGGCCGTGCCTCGATGGCGATGACGCGAAAAAATATCGCGGGACGATCGTTGGCCACGGACAGACTCATAACTTATAAATTAGATTCGTGTCGTCGTCGGGGAGCCGTGCGTCGAGTCGTCGACGCGTCGGAGTCGACGTGTAGCCCCGGGTCGGCCAGCGGCGGCGCAAATATATTATGACGCCGTGGACTGCATTCTTTGCGAAATGCAATAACGCCTCGCGCGCATTCTCTCCTCGTCTTCTCCTTCTTTTCGTGTACAGGGTGGGAAACAACTATGGGATACGATTTTTAAGGACGATGAACGTCTTTGTCACCGCACCGGTCGGTGAACGTTTGGTAAAAGATACCGTGTAGCATTGACCCGGATTTGGGTTTGAAGATCAAGGTTGATTATTCGGCTTGTATTGTATGTAATCTAGGTATTCGAATTGATTTTTGAATTTTCTTTGCTTTTTCTGCGGTTCGCTTCCACGGGTTTTACAAGGACTCGTTCAATATTTTTTCACACCCCGTACGTGAAGGTCTGCCATCTCTTGGCAAAAGCCAGGCACACGGACGCGAGTCACATTGGCTCGAGCTGGACCTTTCCAGCGGTCGTCGTCGCGTACAGTAGCCGTGAACGCGAGAGCGGTATTAATATTGCATTCGAGACCATCTGGCGACACGGCGGGTTATTAAAATGTAAACTTCATTATCATTCCCCGTTGTAATTACATTTTTTTTCATTCGTTTTCCGGAGGGGGCCCTAGTCGTCCCCTTTCCACTCGGTCGTTGTCGACGAGCTGGCAGTTACATTAGCGGGATCCCATTCCAACGGGGGGTGGAAAATGAAATCGAAGGGAAAATACCTTCTCCGCGGTGATCGTAGTTCGATTTCACCCTTGCTTACTTTCCACCCCGTTTCTTTTTACACCAACCTGACCGCCAAACTCCTCCCAGGGGTGAGTCGAGCGAGTTTGCACGGTGCGTTTAATTGTCTCGAGCTAGACGTCGTTCGGGATAAAGTGCTTTCCATGGAACCTGTTTAACGGGTGTGACCGAACTCCGATGATTCTCGTATTTCTTCGCAGCTTGATCCCGTGGGGAACGCGAATTTTTGGAAACGGTTTCCGAATGATTTTCAGCGTGAAAACGCTGTTTCAGAAGAGCGACGGATCAATCCGGCCAGAGCGGGAGCGCGGCCAATTAGCACAACTCCCGTTTCGTCGAGGGTAATCGGAGCTCATTGTTGCTCGCGTTGTCCGCGCGAAGGCCGGAGCTATATTTACCCGGGAAGCAGCCTGATCACCGATTGTCCGCGCGAGAGCGTAAGATAACACGGAACGCTATCGCAGCGCCACGTGAAGAAACAATCCATTTTTATTTATGGAGATTGCTGGCTCGTAAATAGAGCGGTACCTGTCCGCGGAGTGCATAAATCACCCAAGCCTAAGGTGGTGGAATGTTGTTTTTCACGCGATGAATACGATCATTGTTATTCCCCCGGGGGTTGGTCGGTTGATTGTGCTCGCCCGGTGACCACGGGAATTCCCCCACGCGAGGAGACGCGGAGGAGGAGCAGGCGTTGATAAACGCTAGTCATCGCGCTAGTATTAATATCGCGTTGACATCGATGTCGGTATTAACCAGGCCGAACGCGCGTCGCTAGGCGCATTTTTAACAGCGATAGTAGGCGCGATCGCGAGGATACGCCATTTTATTCGCGCGAACAATATTTAACTCGGTTCGAAAGAAAATTGTCCAAAGTCTGGCTCGTAACAAGCGCTGGAAATTTATGTTTGTTCCACCGCGCGCCGATACGTCGATCGATCGTCGGCCTTCGCCCCTTCGCCCCTTCCTCGACGCGTTAAATCGTCGACACGGCGAATTCGTGAAAAGTTGGCGAACAGGTGCCGCGTCGTTGGGAACGGACGACGCTTATTCCATCGGCAATTTGATTCCCTCCTGTAGCCCGGAGTTTTCGTAAAGGCTGGGGTGTCCCTGTGTCCGAAGTTAACTCGAAGACAGAGTTCGCAAACTGAGTTTCCCGTATTCTTGCCAGGCGCGGCGGCAATTTCCGCGATACGCCTCGGAGAAGCCGCGGGTATTGTTTGCAAAACAGGCGCGAGGATAGCTTTTACCGTCGCTACGTTCACTCTTGCGTGCCTCGCAAACTATTCGGCATCGCGACTTTCGAATCTTCGCTTTCCTATGCTGTGCTAGGAGGAACGTTTCGAATAAGTTCGCAAAAAGTATCGCATAAACTATTTACGGATAAAAAAGTAAAAACAAAATAAAAGTTTGGCAGACCGTATGTTAAATATTTATGGAAAGAATATGGAATTAGACTCCCGGGTGGCACTTTTTCCCGACATTTTTTCCCCTCGATTCTGCAAAAAAGGGAAAAACAGAGATTGCGACTCGTCCTAGTTTCTGGAATTATCCGGTATCTATTATTCAGCAGCGATCACGAATTAATAGAGACCGTCTCGTCTCGAACGAGCGCAATTACGTTTTCCTCGTTCCGTCGGGGATCATTCCACATTCCCACCCTCGCCCCGTGGATGCTGTGCGCGAAGCCCTCCGCTCGCCGCCTTCTCTGTGTCTCGTCGTCGAAATTAACCACTTTTCGCGGGGTAGACGAAGTGTCGTTAATTAATTCGGCCAGAAAGCGGGGAATATGGGGATCGGTGTCGAGGCGCCCACCGTTCGTCAACAAAGAGGCTGAGCTATTAATTAATCAATGTGGCCCCGTCGAGGCTCGGAGGGCATTGTTACAGTTCCACGTCGGCCATTGTTGGACGCGGGACAGCTCGTGACTACCCGAAACCCGTGTCCTTGTTTCCGCGTCCTTGCGTCGATGCAAACTTGCCGATGCCAGGACGCCGCGCCGCGCCGCGGTATTTGTCGTTACTCGAATTATTTTGCCCGGAAGTACGTAGGAAAAGAATGAAACAGAAAAATCGCGAGTCGATCGTCTTGTTTCTTTAGTTTTCGGTAGGTCGGTATCGATTGGCCAAGCATTCGAACGCGTGCAGAGCCCCGAGCCCTAGTTCCGCGAGCATTGTGTCGTCGGGTCATTGTAAACGCCGCTATCAATTACTATTCGCCGATTTATCGTCGGCGTAAAACCGGCATTTTACGGCGAGTGGTGCCCGTCCGATTATCGGGACGGATCGAGACGATCGTAAAGGGCAATTTGTGCCCAATTATCCGCCGCGATTCCCGACCCTGCGACGGCTACGAGATAAAGCGCGTTCTGTTACGCTCAACTCGCTCCGATCGAGGCGCATCGAGGTTCATCGGTCACTTGGACGCTGAGATACCGAACCACGGATTGCGTTCACGGTATTTCCGTTCGAGATAGACGGCACACCTGAGACAACGCACAAGGTGAAGTATTTATCGATGCACACTTGTATTTGTTCGATACTTTGTAACGTAATATTTCGTTATCCGTGCCTATCGGATACAAAAAAGATCGAAACTCGAATCACCGTTTATTCTCCATGCTAGGACGTTTGAAAATTACCGTGACCATAGAACGATCAACGTGTCTACAATTTGTATTATCCGGTTTGTCAATTAAAAGCGAAAACGAACGATACTATCGACTGGAAGAGAAACGTCAGCGTTTTCCGTTCGACCTGGTAATCTGATTTTCGTTCGACCCAATTTCGGCGTGCCCGTGCGATATCGACGATGAACGGACAGGGGGTCAAGGTCGATTGTTTCTAGCAGACACGAGCTAGAGAAAGAGACCCTCTGTTCTTTTGATTGTCCCTTTCATCGCGATATTCCGCCCGGTGTCAGGTTGAGAGGCTTGCTGAACGCGAAATTGCAGTTCTGCGAATCAACGCCGACACCGGTGAATGGCGGGGGAATAACAATGATCACATTCATCGTATCAAGCCCACAGTCAGCACTTCCCCTGTTGCCCGCCGCGAGTGATTGGTAGAAAGTGATTCTGACGCTCCCGGGGCCCCCGAGAGCTGTTGAAAATCGTCAACCGTTCATTGAACGTCGAGGCCGCTCTTTAATGCGCCGACTCATTCCTGCTTGCCTGTTCACGGTTCCCTCGTGCCTTTGGAATTACCGAGGCGGGCTCGATTTCGGAATAAAATCGTACTGGTCTCGATAGCGTATCGCAAAGTCATAGCTAGACGTTTCGATACGAAATAATAACGGTTCTACCGTGTGTTCAAGGATCAGGCCTCTGGTGCTTTCGCGACACCGGGTGTAACCGATGAAATGTAACGAAAACACCTTTCATCGCGCATATCGCAACTCATGTTCGGCGGCGGGAGGGCCACGTCGGTGTCGGGAGCCGCGTTCCGGCTGGTCCAGCGGTGCGTTCACCTTGGGTTACGGGGCTGCCAATAATTTATAACGAAACACCGTATCTTTTGTTGCTCGGCGAAATTGATTATTGCCTGTTGTTTCCTCGCCAGCGAATCAAATTTCACGCTTGTAAATCATGTGGGTTTAATATCGCCGTTGTCCGCGGCGGCGTTGCGCCGGCACGCAGCAAATAACCTGTCATTTTTTTTCCTCCTATCGGCCGAACACTCCCGCCTCCGCCATCATCGTCGCAACGATTCAAGCCTGGCCCACCCTCGCGGAACACGCAGCCTTCAACCGCCCGGAAGCCATCCACTTTTCCGTCTCTCGCGTGGTCCAGGAATGTTACGTAGTCTTCTCCCCAAAAGTAACGAGACTATATTTGTAAAAGCTTTTCTGTGTTGCAACGAAATGGCACCGAAGACGCATCGGCGAACGACGTGCCATATTCTGTTAAGCTCGATGAAAGTGCTCGGATAACCTACCCATTGATCAAATTATTCGAGGCACCGAGTAAAAGACGAGTCTGGGACTACTCTGAAAAGAATGAGAATGTTTGCGCGAAACGTTTTGGTAAATGGAATCTCCCGTTGTCATTCCGTTTCGTGACCAAACGACATAAGACGAGCGCAAAGGGTTCGGCGCTATCGAGCCGCGACGGCTACACCTTCCGACCTTGGCGGTTAATGGCACCCGGTGAAAAAGTATAACGCCCTCGATAAACGTCGCCAGCGGCGGTTCACCCTATGATAAACCGTTTTTGCAGATATTCGCAGTTTCCTGGCGTCCACTCGCCGAGACGATTAAGACCTCTGGCGGCCGGTTCCTTGGACGTTTTTATCGGAGAATAATAGGGTTAAGAGCGAAGAGATTGGAACTGGGTTACGTGTGCTCGAGTCCTAACCATTCGAACGCGTGCACGCGTGGGTCCCGTGCCACGGAAAGAGGGATAGTCAAAAAAAATGACCGCTAAGTTTCACTTACAACACCGACGAAGCATTACTGTTTTTAGCTTTCACTCCTTACCAAACGATTCGTACGAATTTGTCCGAACTCTCGTTCGATACCTGGAGTGCCATTTAGACCATTGTACGGGCGGGACGGGAACGTAGGGGCCGATTATGAGAAAAGTAAACGGTAAGCTACGAACGGACGCAATTTGTTCGTTGCACGCGAATAGACGTTTTTACAGATTACTATCGGCCAAACCGTATATCCTTCTCGACGTTACCGCTTTCGTTCATTTTCAGTGAACCGCAAAGTGTCTCGGTAGTCGATCCAGTCCCCCTCCTTCACTTTATTCCTCGAAAACTGGTTCCATTGTTCTCAACAATGAACAACTGCCCGTTATAAATACGAATAAGCTCGCACAGGGACATGCAAGTGCAGAAATCACGATCGATCTATCGCGGCTTATCAGCCCCGTTATCAGGGACTCTAATTGCGGCTTGCGCAAGATTACCTGCGCCGCTTGTTAACTAATGTCACACGAAATGTCCAAGCATAATAGGGGCGCGGTATACACAGCGACGGATTCGGATTTCGTGGACCCTCGCGTCAACGGTTACAGTGGAGCTGCTATTATTTACGATTCTTACGATTAAATATAAATCGTGCAGGTCTTTTAACTCGTATACCGGTTAAATAAAAAAACGTGCGTAATTATTTTCGACCTCCTAGATCACGAAACAGGAGAACTAAAGACCGCTTATTAATTCGGCCCTGGATGCAAGCTATTTCATAAGAAGTTTAATTGTCAGGCTTAGCAGAACCGGTTCCGAGATCGGTTGTCAATCATACGCGGCTAAACTTCACGGATTGAACGCGCCAGGCGTCTAAAATCAGCGGTTATCTATAGTCTGCATCGAAATAACCGTGTTCGTTTCGCGACGAAAGTATGCCGGGAATTTATCAGCAGACTGATAAAATATTACGTGGTCGCCGGTGATCCGTCACGAATCGCGTTTCAAACACTTACCTTTTGGTACATTGTTATCTCGCGGTGTGTTCACTTAAAAGGCTATCACTCTTTTCGTATCAGAAAAATGAGGTACTTTTTACATTTTGCGTATGCGAGGTAAAAAGGGTATATGCATAATAGTGGATACGTTTACCCAAGACTTTCTTTCTTGGTTGGTATGGTACCAAGCGACTAGACTAGGCAACGATTCCAATCATCCCGAACACCCCCCCGAGTAGTTTCGATGATCAAGATTCTACTGCATTCCAATTACCGTGGTTATTAACCGTGAACCCAAGATGAATTTAACGAATCAACTTGGAATCTGTCTGTTCGGACTACACACACGGTGAACTTGTACCGTTTTGGTTCGTTTCTTGGCGTTAATTGGCTTCGATCGCTACTCCCCATTAGCCAGTGATTTATAGTTTTAAATGGACTCTGAAACTCTGAAAATTACCAACAGCGCACGGGAACTTCTAGATAGCGTGGCGTGAGTCATGGGAGTGACCAGGTGACAAATATTTCCACAGTTGGAAAATTAAGAGGTGAACGTAAGAGACAAGATCGTAAAGAGCAGATTCGCGTTCAGACACTGGTCGCACAATAGGATTATTTTAATCGGCACGCAAAACCATCCGCGGTGTCGCGAATATTAAGGTGCAACGAACAATCGAAACGCAAGACGGTAGGGAGTGGCTGTCGTTACGAAAGCTAAGCTTCGTATTTAT
This sequence comes from Hylaeus volcanicus, assembly GCF_026283585.1. Taxonomy (NCBI): domain Eukaryota; kingdom Metazoa; phylum Arthropoda; class Insecta; order Hymenoptera; family Colletidae; genus Hylaeus; species Hylaeus volcanicus. Next base: position 663,014 of record NC_071980.1, on the reverse strand, counting down.
GTGCATCGCCTTATCGACTCGAGCGCACCATATGCAAGCCGAAACGCATTAATCATCGATTCGCGTTAATCAACATAGAACACACGTCGTCGATCGCTATTATCTTCCATGTTAACGTTCGCTGTTCGCACATTCCATAGAACGTTGCATTGTACCAGGCAGAAACGTCGAAAACGCGTGAATCGACGGTCTGCTTGCACGTAGATAAAGAACGACGACGAAAAGGGACATAGTTGACTTTCTCGGTGGCGGGACGGTGTCGGAAACACCTTTGTAACAGACGTTTTACACCGGGGCACTAAAGATAAGCCGAAAAAAGCCCCGTCGATGATGTATGTTTGTGAGAACGCAACGAGGAATTAAGATTTACAACGTCGTATAACCATTGCTGGCCCAGCGGTGCCTGGCCGCCGAATACGAGCAACAACTGCGGGGGTCAGGACAATTTTAAGGAGATCCCTTTCGAGTTCGGCAAAATGTAATAAAGCTCGTTTGCCCCCACGTGGCCGTAAATATTTATCGGGGAGGCGAAAAGAGTTATACAGCCGGGCAGCGAACGCTTTATTTACTCTGTGGCAGCGAGTTGCAAGCGTGCGTTCGATTTACGAGCCCTGGCCACGGTATTCCACGACAACCATGCCGTGTGACGGGCTCCCAAGGTTTCTCCGTTCAGCTACAGACGGTCCAATTTGTAGTTTCTTTCGCAACTTGTTCGCTGAACACCTCCAGCAACACCTGGAAAGATATCCATGGGATCGCGGTACGTACTCCAAGGGTTCATCGATACAATACTCGAATCGCGACGTCGCAAGATTGCGATCCATCGCGATATCTCTCGGAGCAAGACTACGGGGTACGAAGAATCCCAGTGTCGCACTCGTAGAGTCGTACACGTCCGTGTAGGTTAAAAAGCAGAGCGATGGCGGCGATAAAAGTCGGGTTGGGGAAAATCGTGAAACGGGCGTGACCGTAAGCGTGCCAAGGTGATTCTCATTCCGTCCACGTTCGGCGTATGCGTCAGAGAGACGGAATGGAAATCCATGCACAGGTATCGGAGAAACCGGGTAAGAGGCCAGGGGGGTCGTGTCAGAGCTGGGTCGTTAAAGGGGGTAAAGCGTTTACGGTGCCCGTGTTTCACCGGCCAGCAATGTGAAACAGTTACACAATTATCGAAAAACCATTACGTCGACATTGGCCGGTAACGGTACATACACATGTAAACCGTGACGATGTATACGCGATCGCGTTTGTGCGCGTTCCGGAGCGCGCGAGCACGCGATGCATCCTCTTCAGTCCAAGTTCTGGTAAGCAGACGAACTCGTGATTTATAACTCTGGCTCCTCGTAAATATACACGCGACAATATATCTTTCGGACTTGTCCGTGAGAGGGCAAGCGCGCTTTTCGAACGAGAGTTCCTTTTCCTTCCTTTCCTCTTTCTCCCTGCTACACCTGGATGCTCGCTTTTTCTTTTTCATCGGTGGAGAAGCCGCATCCATAAACTTTAATTGCTTCCATCTCAAATTTTCGATGTCTTCTCTTATAGACAATTTTTCGGTAACACCCTGTAGATGGTTTGTTTCGGTTCTCCTCGATTCGCGACATTTCGACGATGTCGAGCAAAAGATAAACTGGCTGAAAATCGGATGCGACGCGAGACACTTCCGAGAGTGTCCGATTACTAGAACACGGGGCCGATTACCGATGCATTTACCTCGGCACCGAGAAGAATGGTTCTCCGTACGTACGAGTATGTACCGGTCGCGGTCGTAGCGATTTTTCAACGACGTCCACGCATCAACGGGAACAAAAGGCAGTTAGCGTCGGCGCAGCACAAGCCGTACATGTTTTATCTCGTCTCGGTGCGATCTCGACTTCTTTTCATTCTCGGGAAAGATACGATTCATCCGAGTCTCGCGGACCCCGGTCCGGTTCAAGGACTGTCCTGTCGTGGAACGCATCCAACTCGCTGACGTTGTGTTTTCTTCGATCACCTCTCGAGACTATTAAGGTGTCCTAGAAAATATTGCTCCTTTCGAGACTCTTGGTTGACAGTAGTTACATCGCCTAATATCAGTCGCAGTCGTTGCCGGAAAAACTTTTCTCGGTATGTAAAGCACCGCGCGTTTCTTCCTTTTAGACTTTTATCGGCCCATGATCGAAAATTAAAGGGAAACTCGTAACTCGGATAATTTTCCTAAACTAGAAGATTCGATGCGACGCGCTTGCCGAGAGGGTGCGTAATCGAGTTTCCAGGGAACTACGTTTAAACATATTACATCGTGCAACATTACCAAATTGAATTCATCTCGTTCATGAATACAAATAACTACCGAAACTCGGAATTTATTTATCCTTCTTTTCTACGCGATTTCTGCTCGTTCATCTGTACGTACAGGGCGCCCTAGAATCACGGGTCGAGAATTGAGTAGCAGCCGATAGCACACGCAGAAACGAACAAATAAACCTTGGCGTATTTATCTGCCATACGTGTAGTTACTATTTATCGCTACTTATCGCAGCGATACTGTTTGAGAACAATCATGAATCGGAACGGGGAGCAAGGATGCGCATCGACTTTGACGCGATGTAAGGTTAGGCGCGGAGGGAATCTCCAGTTAATTCGCCGCGAATATACCGAATCGAATCAATGCGGAACGTCTGAGTCAGGATTCTGTGCTGTAGCTGGCAGCTTTAGTAATATTGCCTGGCCACCCTTCCTTTAACTCGCAAGTTTCCGACGCGCGCAAGATTCCAGCGCGCGGTGTGCTGGATTCTATGCACGGATTTCCATTTTCGTCGATGTGGCGCGATTCGTGTTGGGAATGAGGAGTATTGACGCGCTTATTGGCCCAGCGTTGGGCTTGATCGATGGCGAATCAAACGGCTGGTTCGACTTTCCAGGTCTCTCCTTGTCGCGACCCTCTTTTCGACCAACTTCCCCTGGAAGAAAGTTTTCGAGGTACTCGAGAAGGACTTGTTGTCGAGAACAAATTTCAGGAAACAATCTAACGACAGGCTGTTACCAGAGACTGCACGAATCATGCTCGAGGGTAGTTTCTTAATATCGAGGTCAACCCGACGAACTCTGCGCGACATTTTATTAATCCCGAGTCGTTTCACGTCTTCGAATCGACGAAATTTTCTGTAAATTCCTGTACGTCGTTTGGCAATCTCGTAGTACATCCAGTCTAAGCGATGCGCGTCAGACGGGAAACTATCGGTTTTAAGTCGACCGAGTGCAGGGTATTAGGTATCCAGTAAACTTGCTGAAATTCTCGCGGAAAAAGCTGGCGTGTGTCCTTTTATGAGAATCGATATACTCCCTAGAGTCGATATACCCATTCTCGACAGCATCTCCGCTCATAATTTCGTACGTAATATCGCGAGAAGAACTTCCGAACTCTCGGTTGAACTTTGCCTGTTCGGCCAGGCTACGCTTCCTCTCCTTGGGACCGTTGGAAACACCCTTTCGAGTGTTTTTAAGAGTTTCAGCCCACGAACCGTTTCGATAAAACTTGGCGAACTTGCCAGAGTCCGTTGAAATTTGTAACGGAACGTGTGGATGGTGTTTTGCAATAATGGCGGAAGCTACAAATTTTCGACAAATGAGGGAACATCTTAAGCGGCTCGAGAACGTTGCAGCAGCAGAGCCAGCCTACGTTATTACCGTTAAGGGAGAAGCATGGCTAGTAGATATCTTTAGGGCTCTTACTTTGAAAAAAAAAAGTCGTAGAGTCCTATTTCTTTGGTTTCTATTGGATTTTCATAACGAATCGATCGAGTCAGTGCTCGCTTAGAGTCAGGTTGGTAGTTTCGAATGGAAAATATTGGAAATTCGATATTCATTGGCTTTCAGGATAATCCCCGACGTGGTATACAAAAGATAAAATGAAATATCAATTTGGAATTATAGTATGTACCTTCGACCTTTGGTATATTTCTCTTAATCGAATTTTATTTAAAAAAAAGGCCGCTAAAAAATATTCTTTAAAATAATTACATTTTCGCTATTTACGATCATTTGAAACTATCCTAGCGCCCCGTGTAGTCGAAGCAGACTTTCAGTGCCGTTCTTAATTTTCTGACGGTTTTTCCACGGCCTGTACCAAGCACTATCAGGGCTAACAACGAGTTATGAATACAGACCTAGGTTTCTAAGTGCATTAAATATGCAGCTCTGATAACAGCGAAAGAGATTAAGGGAGTACATAGGAGCACAGGTATGTGGTGGCTGGCGTTTTACGAGTCGACACTAACGACTTAAAATGAAGCAAGATACAGTAAGACCGGGCAGGAATAACAGCCTCTGCGAAGTTCCGACAATATTGTCTTTTACTACCCAGGCTCCAGAGCCATTAAACAACCCACTGTTTATGCAACATCGTTTTGCATCGACGATCGTCGTTAATTGATAGCCTTCGTTAAATTCTTTGCAAATTATTGCGTTATGGCGGTTTAGAGTGATTTACGCTGCTCGAAATATCGAGTCGAGTCGGTGGCGCCATCAGAATTTTTAAACGGATGAGAAAACGTTGTTTGTTTTTGTAAACGTTCTTTAAAGTTCGCTAGAATTTACGTACCTGTTAGCAATTGGAGACAACGCGAGTTATTTCGCCTGGACCGCATCGCACACCATTAATCTCGCGTTCACGAGCATACACGTTCAGATAACGCAAACAATAATGCCATCGATCTGCTCAGCCAGTCGGTGCATGACCCGCGACAATCCCTACCTCGTGCCTTACTTTCGCTACTCGTGACATTATTTTCTACCGCCTGAATTACCTACTCATTTTTTATTTACATTTTTTTTCAATCTTAATTGTAGACTTTCCAAAGTAAAGCTTACAATTAAATTTATAATACGTAGCTTTGAAATCGACAGCTTGCAATTAAATTTGCAATACAAAGTTTGTATACGAGTTTAATCATTTTCTAACGCATAACATCGTTCCTTGTATTTTCTGGAGCACGAATAAACAGAGCTCTGCTGGGACGAAAAGGAAGGATCGATCTATATCTCGGTTGCCATCGATTCTGCAGAATATTTGCGTACAACGAGAAAGTTCAGAAATTTAATTTCCAACAGTTCTCGTTGTTACGTGTTCTCACTGTAACAGCAACGGTGAGATTCTGTGTCACCAGCCGCAAACTCGATATACGCTCTACATTTCATCGCGATCGGTCCAGCTGTTTTCCCGTGGCGCGGCAACAAACAGACAAACAGACACGCTCCATTTTATTTATATAGATAACTGACATATTGTTTGTACTTTTCTCGCTACACCGAGTACATCGTGTAGATACCTCTTGTATTTTTTTCTAATGGTTTATTCTCGGTTAATAAACAAACAAAATAAAAGTCTCGGCGATCGCTCGCGTACTTTGAATTTCATACTTGTAGTTGAGGTCACGGGGGAATCTGCATGCGAGCAATGTCACAGGGTACTCTCGATTTCATAATTGCAGTGAAACCCCCGTGAAAACGGTCGCGTGATCGAGTCGTCGCCTTTTAATCGTTATAACTTTATCGCGACGCAGTCGTGGAAGATACACGGTCTCGGGTTATCGTGACCTTTCGCATTATAAACGTCCCGGGGTGAGCAATTTTGCAAAATTATGGCGATCCTGGCGCCCGGGTAACATAGCAGTTGTGGAAACTGGCGTTAATATCGAGCGCCTCGACGTTAAAGCCAAACACATTCGAGTTCAGTTTCGCGGCTCGCGACTCGCGACCTGCAACGCGCTCGTGATATCAAGCTATCAGTTTTAAGCTGACCGACCCGCTAAGACACGAAAACCGAGTTACCGCCTTTTCAAATTGATACTTTTGTGCCGCGAGTTCTTTTTCCCTGGCAGCGTTCCGCGCGTTTACCAACCTGTGTATAAAATGTCCCGATTTTACACATTCTTTCTCGGTCCTTTGATCGCTGCATTGCCCCGAAGGCCGTGGAATATCAAAGCGAAAAAGATGAGGGAACAATATTTTCAATCGCGGAGCAAACGGTTTTCATTCCACGGGTTTATTTCGATTGAAAATAATTTCTACGATTTCCATTGCCGCGCGTTAATTTCAATCGATAAACCAAACGGTGCATCTCTCTAAAAAAAAAAAAGTGAGAAAAATTATTACAAATTTATTACATCGATTCTGTGTGGCTGTTCTTTTATCCAATCGAATCTATAATTATACGCACTCGCATCACCCGTACGATGCACTTTATCCTTCCCATTAGGCGAACCAATTCCGAGCATAGGAATCAATTGTGCGTCGCTCTTTGCTATGATTAAACGAACCCGACAGACGTAAAGTTCGAAGGGGCATCGCAATCATCGGAATCGTTGATTCGATCGCATCAAGGGGTTCTTCCACTCTAGTCATTTTTAAAGAGTTTCTTTTTCCACTCGTTACTCCAACATAATTAACAACAGCTTTTTCAAACCTTGTATATTTATACGATATCAAAAATGTCTTGAATTTCTATTTAATATTTCAAAAAAATACTTTCAATGCCAAAAATATTTCGGGTAACGTGAGATAAAATGAAGTTAATTTGTTTAAATTAACAGAGTAGAAGTCCTCCGTAACGAATTAGATCGTCGATTTGGCAGCGACCTATCGCGTTTGCGGGCCCTGGCAAGCTTTTTGAGTTTAGCGCGGGCGAAGCGATATCCAGAGTGCGGACAATCGGCCGGAAATTTAATTTCGAGTTTGCAACTTTCGCGTTAAGTGATACTCGTGAAATGAAATTTGGCGCGGTTGTACGTTTCCAGTCAGGTCGCGAAATGATTATTTTCGCGAAAGACAGACAACGTCCCTGTTATCTCGATCGTTCGAACAACGGCAAACGGATATTGTAATAGAACAAACCCTAAATGATATATATTAAAATTAATTTAAAGTTAAGACGAATCCCATCGGTCGGATTATTTTAATTGCACTTTAAACTTATTTAACTTGGACCATGGCAAAGTTCTTCCGGTATAAATAATATTTAACTGGAAAAAAGTAATTACTCGCAGAGGCTGCCGCGAAACCGTATCGAACAAGGGATTCTCAGCTTCGCTTCGATTTTCTAGTCGGTCAGAATGAGTCACTCGACGCGGTCGCGGCGCGGCGCAGGGAAACGCGAAGTTTGATTTATGAAACGTTTTCGTCGGATACTGCAATTTTCCGGACGATACGACACAACCGGCTGGGCCGGAATTGAATGATTCATGCGTCGACTGGCGCGCTCGCGCGAGCTCTGTCTCTTAACACATTGTGTCGGGCGCCAGACCAATATCCGTGAAATTTCCTACGAACGATACATTCTTACATTTTCGAACGCCGATTTCGTCTTTCCATCGTAGCGTGTCATTGTACTTGTTAATCCATTTGAGGTAAATTGGACTCTTCGCTTCGCGAAGAAACGTTATCCAATCGAGTCTCGATAGAAAACGTGCTCCAGGTATTAATAAATTTCGCGAGCTGATAATTCGCGCGGCAGTCAAAGCATTATAGCAAATTGGCCGCATCTATCTAGAGAAACGGCGTCTTTATTGTAATCAACCGGTTGAAGAGATTCTCGACTGTAGGGGTGGAAAGTTTTCCGCCTCCCCGGAGGAAGTGGTACGTGGGTGATGTACAGCGGCTCTCAGCAAATTAAATGAGGGTGGTTTGCAGTGCTGACACGTACACTCGTTCGTCACACCCTAACCACAGAGCACCCCTCTCTCGGTCATGGCCTGGACATACTCGCCTCACTTCTACGCCAGGCCTGGACGGGGAAAATTGAACTGCAACATCGATGATAATGGCGAAGCATACTTCAGCCCTCCGCGAGCACCGAAAACCGAGGCATTCGAGAATCCTTCGGCGCGATCCAACCGATTTCACGGACGTGAGACGCTTCAAAAGTCCAACCAGGATTTCCTTGTATCATTTACATCCTCTTTAATCCATGTTTAATGCTTAATTTATGGCAGTCAAGGCGCTAATTCGACCGATAACCATGTTTTCAAGGTCCGTTATACCGAGTACGCTACCATTTCCATTGCAGAGCTTCGTTTTCGAATGTCATAATCGCGAATACCGCAAGCTTCGTTGCCCGGTTTACTTACATTAACTGTCGTACCAATATCTGTTAAAGAATAGTATAAAAAGAAGATTACGAGGTGGAGATTCTTTCGTGAAAATTGACTCGTTCCGTCCCATTTTATGGAAAGCGTTGCACTGTTTAGACAAGCTCGGTATTAATTGTCTCTTCATTGCCGAGATGAATGGGGACAGGCGAGATTGATGACGCCCGGGATTGCGTAACAATAATAATTGATGATGTACACGCACGATAGGACAACGCGCATTGTCTCGTCCACGCCAACGTCACAGACTCGCGACCGAGAATAATAAGTTGCTCTCGACCGCGCGAGTAATCCCTGAACTAAGTGGAAAGTTCTCAAGAAGCGAAGTCAACGTCAACCGTAACCACCGGCTGTGTAAATATGCGCGGGTTCGCTCGAATTTCGGATTCGAGGCGAGACGAACGTAATTAATAACGCGGATTAACGCGCTTATCCGCAGCGAAGTTTGATCAACGACACGTATAGAGTTCACCGTAATGAATTTTCCGAAGTGGTCAAGTGTAGTATCGGTCAGCCAGGGAGGCGAAAATTCCGACCACTGTATTCCAAGTCCCTCAAAGAGACCATCTCTTTAGCGCGCGCGCATAAGACTGCAGGTTTCGCCCGCGTTCCCTTTGATCGTGTCGAACCAGGCGATAAACAGCGTTACGTTTTTCCGCGTTCGACGAACGCGTGGTTACGGTTCAATAAAATATTGTAATTGGGCCATTGAAAGCGGATCAATACCCGCCACACCGCGTTACCGGCCCTTTGGAGCCGGTATCGCTTCGTTTGCAAAATTTTTTATCTTGGATTGCCGGCTAGTTTTTCTGAATTATCACCGAAGCGGTTTACAAACGGTCCCGGTGTTCTTTGTGGGTCGAGCGTCTTTATAAATAACGCCTTCGAAGCGTCAGCGTCCATGCAGGTGGCGAACAACCTCCCCGGTTTCTCTCATCGATTTATGGACAGACCTTTTCGTCAACTTGTTGCAAAGAAACAGAAACGCATATGTTAGGACGTTTATAGACAGACGGTACCATGATTTCGTCTCGATTATCCACGGAAAAGTTACTTTGCTCGGCCGCGAAATAAAGCGGATCAATTTTATATTTCCTATCCGAAAGGTCCAAGTTTCAAAGGCACGCTACTCTATCCTGATCCTGACTACCCTCGCTCGCTGCATCCTTTGAAATAAACAACGAGCCGCTAACCCTCCCCCCCCAAGGTTATTTAGAATGCGCCAAGTCTTTTGACTACGAACAACTCGACGAAGCTCTTTGAAATTTTGAAAAGTGACTCGCGGTTTTTTCGGTGGTCCGGGGAACACATTCGAAAGAGTTGCATTCGGGGTAGCGGCACCGCCTGCAAACTCAAACAAGTCGTTCACGTAGACGGGAGCATAGTTATGCCCACTTGACTTGGGCACACAGACGCTGCTCGTTTCGCAGCGACCGGAAGCAGTGAAGGGGCGAGGTGGGCTGGCAACCCTTTCGTTCGTGGCCGCGTTTAGATCGTATCTTGCCCGGCCATACTCGACCCCTCCCTTGGTTCACTGTGTGTCCTCTTACGCGGAGCGCGAAACCCTCAAACTGCGAATTAACGGGCGAAACTCTTTAAACTCCGTCATCTAGCCTCGGGTGAAACGGGAATGCACGAGCCAATACTCTATCCGCTGGCCAGAAGTCTTAACGCGTGCGGTCGGCGGACCCGTCGCGATACCGTTTATTAGATTCTTAAGTACGCCAAGGGAGAAGTTTCGAACGTTTCCACGGCGCTCCACCCTTTCACGATAAGGGCTCTGCTACGCCACGTTCAGCGGAGAATTGATAAACGTTAGGGAATGATAACGGCGAGTCGATATACGAGTTCGTGTATCACGAATCGTAGCTACTAGAAGAAGGGTTCTAGATTTAGGGTAGAATCATACTCGACCCCTCCGTCTTGCGTTCTCTTTACATTCGAGGTAAATATTTGGAGAATATTTTATTCAGACCAAGATTTCGAGCCATCTCTGACTTTGGATTACACTCAACGGTATCGATTGATCCTTCCATGCGATTTGCTCGTTGATACGTCCTGGTTCCGGGCAACGGAAAACTCGTGGCGCGTATTAACGGGAGAAAAGTCTTGAAACTTGGGACGTTTCGGGCCCAACCAGTCGCGAGCGAGTTAAACGAGCGTACGTGGCTAATAGGCTGCGCCCGAGACTCTGTGTGTCGTTTATTAAATTCCCGGGTACACAAAAAGGAAACGCTGGGAAGGAAAACTTCCTCTTCTTCAACAGTCGTTACGGAATGCCACGGATAGGTCCGTGGTGAACTATTCAAACGAGGTAATGATCCAGATACGCGAACTAACGTTTCGAGAAGCAAGAAAAAAAGAGAAAAAGAAAGAAAAGGGAGGCAATCTACTTTGTATTTTTCGTCGCGCATTGCGCATTTCCGTGTACGAGAGATTGTATTCGACGAGTGCGTCCTTGAAACGATACGTATATAATTTATCGGATAATTTAAACGTTAATTCGAGGCATCGCGTTTCTTACGAAACGCTCGTGCCGTTTCGATCGTATACTCGTGGTACGAGACTACACCTAGCGATGCGAGATTGCATTAAAGCAACGAAGCGATCGGTAAATTTGCCCGATAGGCTGCATCCTTAAAATGGAGAGGTTCTAATTCAGCCGACGAGGTACATAATTGGCTTTTCGTCGCGTGTTCGTCGAAGCCGAACGTCCTGTTTCATTAATCTGTCCGGGAGCTCCTGGGAGCCGATTCGGTAAGGATTCACGGTTCGACGAACGCGACGTCACCATGGATCGAATTCTCGAATGAATATATTAGGTTCCGTTATATTTCTGCCACCAACACATTACCGTCCTTTGCACGTGCTCGATAGCTTTGTCGGGAAACACTCGCTGACCCTGTTTTTATTGCCCTCGTCTGAAACTAGGTGGAACTTTTGATCAATTCAATAGAAGGTATTAAGGTAGCCTGTTTGTAGCAGACCAACGTGTATACAAGAAGAGTCGAGTTCAACTCTTAACCGAGGTCGATCCAAAGATGGAGCAAAAGAACATTTTTCACGCAAAGAAGGCTGAAGGAATAATTTATTTTTTAACATCTCGGGACACGTCGAGGTTACGGTGTATAGCAGGAGTTATCACTCGAGGAGACGGAAAGCATGATCTTTATTACTCTGTACTTTGCTCGAGGAACATGTTCGAAACGAGTACACGAGGATTCGACGCACGTGCGAATGTATCGAAGCGAATTATTAGTCGTGCGATCAGTCGGTCATTTCGCAACAGGTTACAACTGTATTCGAGATTCGAAGATACAAGTTTCGAGCGTGTTCTGTAAACAAAGTACCGGACAACGGACGTCTCGGTTCTCACTGGACCTTGAAGCGTTTCAAGGTGAACCGTTTAGCGACCTTTGAACGACCTTCTATGCGCTTTTACGTTTAACGTTTCGATGAGTTTCGTTTCGCGGTTGTTTTGCTCGACACACGATAGATTAAACTGGAGCTCCCTAGACGGGAACTTTAACGATAATTCTCCGGACGCAGTCTCGAGCGGCCAAATCGACGTCATTGAAACACGTATAATCAGCGTCTCGTATTAAGATCCCATGATGCGTGACTAAAGTCTCACGACGCCGCGCCGCGCCGTGCTGCTCCGGTGCTAAAAGGAAATTCCGATAATTCGCGCAGTTTGATTAAACATTATACAGCCGAAGGTGAAAGTAGCCAATTTCATGGTGCAGCGAACTCGATAAAGACACGGAATGCGTGTCCGGTGTTGGCTACGAATGCAAGACGGCGTAAACGCGTCGATGTGTACGTGCACGATTTTTCTACGCGACCAGCCTATTTTATAGAGCGACTCGTCGAAGGTTATACTTTTATTATTTCACGCTCCGAGAGTGCGCTCGATTCATTTTATATCGTGTTTACTTTTCGTGAAATTACCTTCCCATCGCGTACCGGTAATTGCGAAAATTTTCTAGAGTTGCTCCTCCGAAATATAGATCGGAGAACCTCTGAAATTGATATTTATCAACGGAGAATTTTTGCCGCTGTCAAGATTTTTAATTATATTCCCACGATTTTGAAGCGCGTAGGTTGCCACTCGCAAATTAAAGACCTTCGTTTTGCCGAACATCTCGTTTTCGTGCCTCTGATAATTCGATCAGCAACCATGAAATCCGACAGTCGCTCTCGTAATTGGAATCGTAAAAGTCGCATGGCGAAATCGAGCCTCTCCGATTCCCTCCCTCCAAAAACGATACTTTCTCGTCTGGAAAACATTACACCGCGGCAATAAAAATTGAAATATTATATTTTAATGTATGCAAAAGGCAAGAGAAGCACGAGAGACGTCGGGTCCGATAGATAATAAAAAACGGACACAAGAAACGCATATAGCGCCGCGTGTCGTTGAATAGCAAGTCACCGGTGGGCGAGTGGGTGTTCCACGGTGCGTTTCGAAGAAAGAGTTTTACGATCGACGGAGCTGGTTTCCTCTATTTGTTTTTAACAGGACCTCGTAAAAGCCTGGCCTGGCCGCTAGCTCGGCCGTCCGCCGTAAAATGGCCATTGGGTGCGAAGGGCTGACAGGCCGGGTTATACGGACCATCAAGGTTGCACAATCTGTCATAGAAGTTTGGTTGCTGGGGCGGCAACCTGTTGCTTCATTGTTACTCGGAGAACGTGCATGGTAGCTGTGCGTATATAAACTGGCTTTCTCTAACGGGCGGACACACAGGGGGCCATAATGCGTGTCGCGCATCCGTCCCGATTCATTTTCGCGACGACGCGACGCAACGAGCGTTGTTCGTCGAGCCACGTGTACGGGGTTGGTCCCTTCCGCCTTTCGTCGAACGACACGTTGCCATCGCGAAATGAAACAACGCGCGTCGAGTCGATGTAATTATCGCGGCACCTCGTCGCGTCGAGTCTCGGTATGATGAATCGTCGTTGTTCCTGGGCCCTTGGAGAGAGTCTGGTTCCACGGACCGCAGGGTTTTCAGGCGTCGAAACGAAGAAGCTCGCCGCGAAGACCCACGATATTCCCCCTGTGGCTCGGCGAAACAGGGCGGAAAAGGAAAGAAAGGCGCGAGCAAACGTCAGGACGTGGAAGGAGACGGAGACGGAGACAGAGAGGCGCAAGTGCGGTAGCAGCAACGGTCAGATAATTTATTATGGCATTACTCACCAGCGGACACCTCAATGGCCAATGGGGAGGGCCAGGCGTATGTGTGCGCGGGCCCGTGTGTCCGGTGCCTCCTCCTCGCGTAGTTGATATTATTTAGCCTGACTCCGCGCACCGAGAAGCGCCAGGAGGTGGAAGGGAATGCACCTTAGCCGCGGCCCCGGGTCCCGCAACGCATAGATCATCCGGATCCTGGGTATACCGGTTTCGTGTCACGAGCATCCAACGTTTGGCTACGCGAATTTCGCAAACGTAAGAAACTATCTCTGAGAAAGGAAAAGATCGGCCCTGAGGACCTTCGGTTGGCCATCCCAAGTCATACGAAAACTTTTCACCGTTAGTTTCCGAGACTCGCGGTTCCTATTGATAGAATTGTCAGGATTCGCGAGTATTTACGGTGTCCATCGTATCACGTTGACCAGTGAGAGTATTAAATCGTATTTAAACGAGACGCGAATCGATATTGGCCAATCTATTCGCAGTGGAGTACAAAGATAGAGATGGTCAAGGGAAACCGGTCAAGGTGGTTCCTTACTTGATCGCGAATACATTCGTAGACGATGCCGAAACTATGCCTAATTCCGTACCTCGATATCAGCTTTATTATCTATTTCCAGAATATGCAACGACACGTTACACGATAGTTGCGTATTTTCACCGTAAACTATTCCAAGAATTTCCCTTCGCGAATTTCAACCAATTACGTTTTAATGGTTTCAATTCCGTACGAACCTCAAACTAGTAGTCAAAATCTAGATAAAAATTCGTTTTTGCTCGCTCGCGATGTTGACGTAGCCTTTTTAATCGTCCGTTGTTGACGTTATCGCGTTCAATAACTGGAAAATAATAGACGAAACAGATGCTCGCTAGCAAAATAATTTCAGTTTCGGGTTGTAGAATTTTCCATCGCGAAATTAACTGAAATCGATGCGCTCTGAAATTAAGTTGCGTCGACCATGGCGATGTGGGGCGTCGCGTCCACTTGTGGAACTTGATCTCGTTATTACGAACCATCCCCGCGTAATACGATCGACGGTCAACCGGAATCATGGCTCGCTTCCGGCGATGGATGTTTGATTTATGCGACGTGGCCGAAATTTCAAATTCTGACGTCACCGCGGCGAGAGGGCTACCTCGGTTTACGATCGTCGCGTGCTTACTTCCTATTATGCATTCCGTACTTCGTACTTCCATTTGATTTCTTTCCCACTTAACGAGCCACCACTAAATTATCCGGAATTATTAAAGTATGATAATCTCGAGGGCAAATTGCGAACTCGAAACGAGAATTCTACCTTCTTTAAAATACGTCGTCGGACTCGTTAACGCGATATTTGATATATGTATAGGATGCTTGTCAAAATGTTTTAATATTTTTATTTCAATCGAAAATGCATTTTTTTCGAGTAAGAAGATAAAACGAATACAGTTCGAGAATTGAGTGCATACGATTTACACTCGTTTACGTAAAATACATAAAACCACGATATAGGTTTCGAAATGGTATTTTTACAAAATACCAGATTTACAGCTTATTCGACTATTTTATGGAATATGTCGCAATAAATATTCCAGATATTCGATCAAATTCGTTAGCAGTTTTTCGATATACGTTGGCAAAATATTTTGATAGCAACAATGGGCAGCGAATAAACAAACGTTTTCAAGCTGTCTCACAATCACAAATTCCCTCGAATCTACGTATGTATACGTCGTATCGACAGGGTGGGCAACAATATCGATAACCTACTCTACCATACCGAATAAAAGTACAGAACCTCGGCACGATTCAGTGCTGGATACAATCGCCTGTTTCGAACGATGCAAAGTCTACTCATCGAAGAAAACACCTAACCAAACCTACATCGACCCAACAATTATTCCCACAGCCGTGTATCAGTTTCCTACGAACGAATCCGTAAGATTCCTCCAACCCCAGCGCCGGGATCCCCGATAAATTGCAAGCAAGGGAACAAAAAAAAAGAGGGGCGCAACTGTAACCACTTGGAGGAACGAGTGGGGTGAAAGAGTGGGCAGGAAATGGAGCGCGGGAAAATTAGAGACACAGGAAACAACGAGCGCGCCGCGGGACGCTGTTTTTTAATAGCGGCAGTGAGAATTGAAAAACGCGACCGTGTTACGTTGACGGGAGGCGGGGAACGGAGGTGGAGTGCGCGTTTAACACGCGACAGAGTATTCGCCTCGCAGTTTTCCCCATTTATCCGACGTACAGGACAGGATTTTTCAGCGTTCCGTTTCGAATGGCACCGTCCGCGTCCGTCGCACCTCACCCCTCGGGCCGTGGCTCGATTCATGCCAACTTCGTACACCCTACCTCACCCCAGCACACCCCAACCCCTGGCCGTGGCTCTATTATCAATTTCGTTGGAATGCCCTGAAATTCGCATTCGCACGCAGCTCCGCGAACAGCCCGGGGACATTTGAACTCATGACCGATGCTAACAGAGGCGAGCCGCGGTTGCGGCCAATCGGTGTGTCGAGGCCCCAATCAGATTTCAACAATTACCGGTTCCGTGGGTTCACGGGACTCAGTGCTCAGTGCTCAGTGCTCAGTGCTCAGTGCTCAGGGCTCAGGGCTCAGGGCTCAGGGCTCAGGGGTTTGCCTCCACCGGGCGAAAACGGGCTCGTTTTACAGTCGACCAGCCCGGAGCCGCTACCCTCGCCCCTGCGTCGAGCCTTCCTTCGCCTACGTACCGCCCCTAAAACCCAAATTGCATTATTAAAATCTAATCTACCTTCGACCGAGTACGTATGCCACGGCCATCGGAAATCTGATACGGCGATCCTGGCGGGGAGGCCGAGATAGGGAAATGGATGGACCGACCAGGAGAAACGGAGATGGAGCGAGAAGAAGGGAAACGTGGATTCTCACCCTCCGAAAGCAACCCGAAGATCGAAAGATTAGAAACGATTTGGGGTGGTATGTACCTGCCTCTCTCCTATCGTACAAGTTTAATTAGGCCCCTTTTCCGGTTCTATCCGAGGATTGATATCGCGGGACGATAGCCACGTGAATCGTTGAGCGTTGACGTTAATACGTGTTGGTAGTATTTGGGGTAGACCCGCGGCTATCGTCCTACGTGCCTACATTGGTCATCGAGTCGGTCAATTATTTCGCTCGCCCTACGAATGACTTTCGAACTGCTCCGCAATTTTTAGAGGTAACGCCTACCGTTGCGATTAATATTTCCCTAAGATTGTTTTGGCCCATTCCGGTTGCGTCAATGTTTGACGTAACTCGACGTGCTCCCACGTTCGTGTAGTTTAACGGGTCGTTTCCCCAAATATAAGCTCATCAATTTAAATCATAGACGTCAATCGTTTCTTTATATTTAGCTTCCACTCCATCGCGTAAACTACACGCTTGTTTTCACGAATGCAAGTCGAGGGTATAATTGACTAATTTCTAATTAAATTTATTACATTTTGGCACCGCTGTAAACATAGCGCTGAACGCAACGAGCAATTGAAAACGTACAAACTATCCCTTTAAATTACAAAAACGCGTACCACGTTTTTCATTAAATAACGAAAATACGAGGGTTGAACGTCACGTTGGCTACACAATCTTTGCACTTTATTCAATTAATCGTACTTTAGGCGTAATACTCCGTTCGCTTTATTTCCGGAGTCGTGCGCGCTAGGGGCCAGCAACTCGTTAATAAACGAAAACGAAACGAGGATCAAATTATCATAATTCACCGATGGATATAATCGATTCCCTCTTTTTTCTCTTTTCTCTTTTCTCTTTGTTTCGCCGTTTCCTCACCGTTTCTCCCTCGTAAACAACCAAGCCTAAGAGGGGGGGAGAAACGATTTGCCCGCGTACCCCTTTTCCACTCACGGGGGCGTATTAATTTCCGGGCTCGAACGACCATGCTCTCTACTCAAGGGGTTACGTGCGGTTGGACAAAATCTGAAAACGTGCTCTCTGAATATTTTTTCGGTTTTACTATTAATTTCTTTTTTTGGATTTACGCTACAGTAAAAACTAAAATATACTTTCCGTACGGTAACTGTACTCGAGAAACCCATATAAAACTGATGTTTGTCGCGGAGGCTCGGTTCAGCCTGACGTATATAAATAAGCCCTTAAACGACGGTAGCGAGGGTTCGCTCGAACATGCTCGCGCGACAGACACGATGATTATCCGGTTGGTTTATGGAACTAGGCGAATCGTAGGCAACAACCTGGTCTCTGTAATATTTATACGTGCTCGCAACAGGTGAGAAGCGTGACTCGGGCCGCCTTGGGGTTCGGAGGGGGGGCGCAATTAACGAAGGGAAAAAGGGAAACGACGAGTAACAAAACGATGCTCGGGACTGGGCTACTTGGTCCACGCCCTTCCGTGCATCGCGGACTGTGGTTTCGGACCGTTGGTAGCCCAAATTTCGGGACAGGATGTTTAAAGGGACCCCGGGACGCTCTAGGCGGGGCAGAACAATATTTTTAAGTGCTCGTGCTCGACGTTCCGCCGTTTCGTGAAACCAGTTCTCCGCGTTCCATCGAGCGAGCCGAACGTAAACTTCGCGACGGTCTCGAAACCAAACAGAGACCTCTCATTAATCTCGCGTATAATTACTCGTTCTTCTACCGCTATACTTAACTTGTGTGTTTCAACTTTGTATCGCATCTGGGGCGTCAGACGACGCCGACGTCACGGGGGTGAATTCGAAGATCGGAAATTAGAATGAGAGTCCCTGGAACAAGCCATTAATCAATTTATTTTTTGTTTGTTTGTTTATTTTATTCGGTCAACGTAATTAATCGGTAAATACGTTCGTACGTTTTGTTCGCATAATCGGTAGAAAAAGTACATTCCGACAATTGTAAGTACGGGTGTTTGTAACATAATGGGAAGCAGACGCGTCGCGTTTAAGGAAGTCTTCCAAATGTTCGAATTTCGATGGAAACAATTCCATTTGCGTCGATCTAAAAATAAACAATCGTCGCGCGATTCATTAATATAAAGCGATTGGAGAGAGCATACCGAATTATCGGATCCGCCTACACAGAGCCGTAATTGGCGTCGATGAATAATTAACGCGGGAACTTGGATGGCAAAGTTTTGCAGGGAAGATTAAAAAATAAAAGAAAAATAAGGAGAGTGAGAGAGATGGAAGTGGCCCCATTTAAAAGCCGCGATGGAAGTTGCGACAGCTTTGTCGTCGCGATTAAAAACGCGTTTAATGGGGCCGAAAGAGGGATAATAATATAAGGGAAGTTTCGCTGACAGACGCAGATGTATCCTTAAATATTCATGCGATTTAATATTGTACCGGACGAGTCGCGCGAATAAAGTCATGCAAACGAGCCGCGAATTTCAGTTTTCAACGGCACACTTTCCGGTCGGATGAAAACTTTCGATCCGAAATAATCGGATGACATTTAACGCCCATTAAATTCCCCGCTGCCATTTTCTCGTCGACCGCGTTCGGAGAACTCTGCGATACGCCTAACGTCTTCGACGGTGAGCGCGCTTCAACCCTTTAATCCAAGTTAACCGTATATATTATCTACGAGCAATCTACAACTTACGTCGTAGTATTTGGCTTCCGAACAAGTTACGCGGTGAAGCTGTTAATAAGTAAATAATGGCAATGGAATACGAATGCAATTTTACCGCGATAAATTTTTAAAGAACTCGTGAACATTATGTATTATTCTGGAAAACTGGAATTATCGCGTCCGTCAGAGGGTAGACACGAGGAATTAATTGGCGCTACGAATCCATCATTTCTGCTTCTCCCGTCCAAAGAGGCGGCGGTCTACGAATGGCGACGAGGCGATCAAAGAAAAATGCTGCGGCCTGTAATTAGAAATACAGACCACGGTGGGTGGAGAAGTCGACCAAGCATCGAAGGTCGAAGCCAGCTGGTGGAATGACAGCGGATCGAGGAAGAATGAACGAGGCGTGGCACAGGTTTGACCGTGTATACAGGCTGAATCGCGTAACTTATCCACCCCCTACTATTTTAGCTCGTTATACCAGGTCGTTTGCGAAATTCGTTTAGTTTCTGGAGTGAAACCCAAACTTGTACAAGTTTTGTAGAAGTAACTTTTACGGTTACTGCCAACAGAATATTCTTGTAATTTTCTTTCCATCTTGATACTACCTATCGTTCGAAAATTGTAAACGATATATTCAAACAGACGCGATAGGGGTTACCCTGTTACATTGCTTGGCATCACCCTGTATATTTTGTAACGTAAGTAAAGGAGGAAATATTCGAAATATCCGTATTGTTAGGCAAATTTACAGACCGACAGTCAAACAGTCCCTTGTTTCGCAGCAGAAAAAGGGAACGATAGCCAGTCAACGAAGGGTACAAGGCAGACGCGCAAAACGTGCACAGGAGAGGGTGAAGGGTGAAAAAAAACAGTAAATCATCGTGGCTCGTTCGCGAAGACTTTACGAGCGGCTGGCTGTCGACGTTCGATAATGAAAATACCTGTATATTTATTGTTGCACGTCGATCCTCTCCTGCAACGCTGAGCCCACTACTAAATCCAATTATCGCGACGTGAAATGTAATTGATAGGCAGCACTAAATTCACCTGTATTGTTGTTAATGCAGTCGCGACGGATTTTCCGTTTAAATTCCAGACGGAACGAGCGGGAGATTCCTCGATAGGTATAGGTGTCGCGTTGCATCGTAATCGTCCCTCGGTGCTCTTAGGTCAACTTTTTATAATCGATGTTAGGCTTATAACTGCGATTTTGCAAACGCTATTTAATAATTCGCGTAGCCTGTCGATGCTTTTACGGCATCGATAATCTCATCGAACGGCACAACGTACTTACTGAGAATATCTCACGATTTTTTATATCTAAGCTTTATCTGATATATCGACTTGAGCACAGCGGAAGTCTACCCTCTCCTCCCTCTCTCTTAAAGAAGACATATTTTCCTAGACGAACGTCGAAGGAAATTCTATTCGAAAGGCTGCTTTCGAGCGCGAAGGCTGTCGACCAAATGTCGGCTTCGAGTTGTTATCGAGGAAGATAAAAAAAAGCAAGTAGGAGCCGGTAACGAAGTTAGGTTATTAATGCGGGTAAAAAGAGATAGGTCGATCGGTATCGGTGGTCTAACAGCGAGATAAAATTGGTGGGAGGACCGGGGCAATTTTTCTTCGAGGCTTCGATTTATCTTCGCCATTGAACGCCAGCCATGAATGCCAAAGCGATATCAAAGGGGAAACGCGAATCACACGGATGAATGGAAACGATCGCGATCCATGAATCGCGGTGTTGTGCTCGTTCGCGTGCATGCATCCGTACGGTTTGCCGTTTTGCTAATATTTCCTCGTAACTCTTTTCTCGACAATCAGATATGCAACTATTATCATCCTTGAATGCATTTTTGTAAACGCGAAACCTCTATCTTGCGAGAATGCTTTTTTTTTTCATTCGGAACAATCTTTTAGCGTCGTCTCGTTGTCTTTTCGCTCTTGTTCTTTCGTTTTAATATCATTTTATGTCCCAGCAACTCCCATAATTTCGCAAGGTGTTAAGGCGACGACAGTCGACCGAATCGCTTCTCGCTTCTCGCGTATCGATTATCGAAACCAACATGAGGCTATACTCGACCGTATGAATTTTACAAAGAACTAAGGCGGAATGGCCTCTGGTTAAAACCATTTTTTATCTTTATAGAGTGGCAAGACTTTTAACGTTTTCTTCGAGTAGCCGGTGCGTTTTAACGAGGCAATGAAACACGACTGCCAAAAAGATAAAAGAACTATTACACGAGATTCGCTGTTAAACTCTTATTATTCCCGGTCGTAACGGCTACCGTTGCGCTCCGCCTCTCACTTTCTAGCGATTAAACGTCCTATAAATCGCACGTACGAGAATTCCATAAACAATCGCGGATACCGGCAAAGGATATTAATCGGCAACCAGACCAGGACATTCGTTTTCGCCGCTTAACGCTTCGACGCGACTCTACCCAAGTATACTCGGCTCTCAAAGTTTACAGTTTTAACCGCTGAAACCTCGACAGTTTTCGACCGATTAAAGCAATTTTCTAATTAGATTTAACCGAGCAATTAATTTGTTTTTCATTTGTCACGTTGATACCACGAGCAAACAAAAAGAATTTCAATCGCATTTGCAACTATAGAGCGGCGTAATCGTTTAATTAATTTCAAAGAAGTCGCAAGATAATCAATTACTTCGATTCGCGCGATCTCTCATTTTCTTGCGATCGAATCGTAGACCACCCTATATATTCCGCGACCAACCGAACATTTTCTGCGTCGAGTCGAATTTGGTCGGTTGCATTCGTTTCGTTTCATACCACGGACTACAATTACCATCGGTCAAATAAAATATAAAAACTCGTTTATCTTTTACTCGTTATTCAAGATGCCTATCTAGATAAGTATTTTGGGCATCCACGGTGGAAGGGACGCCGCGCCGCGAGCCGCGAGATACGATGTCGCGCCATAATCGCGTCGGGAATTAATTAAACGGCGGTCCAGTTTCGATTGGACGAAACGGTGCGGTACATTAATCCCGCTATCGGTCCGCCAATCGAGTTAATTCTCGACGAAGGTGTCTTTCGAACGACGCTCGAAAAGAAATCCAGCTCTGAGAGGGGGTTTCCCGTAAATCACCGGTGGCTCGGAGCCCACCGAGAGACGCCATTAACGCGTTCTGTTATCTGTACAGTAGGTGACACACGCCTAGGTGTCCGTGGATCAGATAACGGGAACCCCATTGATTCCGCGGAACCAGTTTCGCTCGACAGCTCCGTAGCCCAATTTATAAGCGTGGAGAAAGGGTCACGCCGCGCCGCCAGAAAGCACGCGCATGAATGGACGCGGGGCATAATTCAATGAAACCCACGCAGACTCGGTCCGCAACGGGTGACACGCTTTCCATAAAGATTATAAGGTACAGGTACCGGTAATCGAGCACTCGGCTAATTTTCTCCCAAACAGCTGCTCGAAATACATTTTTCAGAATGTTTCTAAGGGAAACGGATGCAGTACGTCGATGATCGCCAACAGACACGCGTTAGAAACTAATCATCCGGTTCTAATTCATCGGTGCTTTTATTTTCATTGGATTTCAGTGGAATATAGGGTGATAGTATAAATAAGGACGCAAGTGTGGCCCCCAAGTGCAGAGCAAACGACCGGTTCTGCTTTCGACTGGTTAACGTTCCAGCAGCGGTTTCAGTGTCGCTGACTCGGAAAGAAAGGAATGTTTCATTACTGCACTTACGGTCGTAAAGCGCACACGGTCGGTTTCACCCGCGTAGGTAACGAGAGAAGCAAGTAGCGGAGACCGCAGGGTTAACGAGGACGGAACGAACCATGGGCAACCGCTCGCGCGATTTCCGTTCCCCGAAAAATTATTTATGTGCCTTCCTTTATCTGTATAATTGACTCTGGTGTCCACCGGAATAATCCCTGCGCGTTTCTTATCGTCGTCGTTCGTTCCACTATTTCATTGATTCGCTCACCTAAACGTTTGAAATTAACCAATACCAAACGTACAAATTATTTAGATAAGCGAAGGCCAGTCGATCTTTTCGAACGGAGAAAAATGAAACAAAGGAAGGATATACAGGAATTCAGGAAACTGGGACTCTGAGGAAAGACGCAGTTATACAAATTGTTGGGTAAATGAAATATCTGGTGGCGAGTTCGAAAGCAGAACATTTAGGTTGGGAAATGACGAGTGCACGCGA
Source organism: Hylaeus volcanicus (assembly GCF_026283585.1). Classification (NCBI taxonomy): domain Eukaryota; kingdom Metazoa; phylum Arthropoda; class Insecta; order Hymenoptera; family Colletidae; genus Hylaeus; species Hylaeus volcanicus. The sequence continues at coordinate 639,968 of NC_071980.1, read as the reverse complement.
GCCAATTGGAAAACGGTGTCGTCGATCGACTTTCTTCAAAATTTATTATCCGCTAATAACAGTGTTTCGCCGATTTCTCGGTGTTGCCTTGGCCTAATGCGTGACCTCGAACAAACTGCCCGTGATCACGGTCGTGAAGTGCACGCGTTAGCGCAAACATTAACAGCCCTAAAACAAAGAATCTCCGATTATCAGCAATTTCCAGTCAAGAATACTTGCTCGCTATGACTGCATGCATTCTTAACTCTTTCATCGCTCAACTTATCTTTAAAGCTTTTCGGTATAATATATAACATCAGTCTTGGAAAATATAGATTCACCGGTACGCGAGGTCATGGTAGCATAGAATTATAGAGAGTCGGCCAACTTTTAATTAAGACGTCGAAACGAAGCGGTCTCTGCGCGCGATATTAATTGTCGCGGACGCGAAAGATTGATCGCTCCGATCGGTAGATAATTTTCACGGCGAATCGGTTGCCGAATAAACGTAATTGAAACTGATCGGGCGGCGGAGGAACGCTGCTGGGAAAATTGGAAAGATAATTGAGGAGTGCAGGTGGACGAAAGCGTCGACGAGTCGCGCGAAACGAGCCCTCAACTTGGAGCTTCCCGAACAAGTTTTTTCTCGACTTCGTCCTAAGAAGTTCTAAACGCTTGAGTGGCGGCATGGTCGACACCGGAGCCACGGATACACTTCTCGGGGAATGCCTGTTGCGACGAGAAAAAAAAAAAACTTGGCTGGTGCTTTCAGCGGTGCACCAGCTAAGTGCATCGTAACATCCTCCGCTCGTTAGCCTGCGAATGATTATTCCATTACGCCTTTACCTATCGGCTAACGGGGTCGATTTTGCGACGGAATTAGCCCTCGGGAAAATAATCGTTGCGGCAGACGATAACAAAGAAAAAGGCGGTTAATATACAAAATATTTTTATAATTTATTTGTCAATAATGCCACACTCCGTATACATGAAGACGACAACGACAAACGTAACTGTAACCGACTCTCGACGGTATCCGTGGTCGCGGTAGCACGCGATACTATTCCAGTTGTTCAGCGGCGAATAAAAAACGAGGAATAAAAGGATCGCGTAGAGCACTCTCTCGCCGAAAGCGTCTTCAACTTCTCGTTCCTCCGGCCGGTTTCATCGGGGTAAAAGAAACGCTTCACAATGGGTCGGCTGCCTCGCTGGCGAGTCGGCCCATTATTTATTAAAGATCCATTCTTTTTATCAGAGAGGATAGTTCTGGCCCCCTGTCTTTGGGAAGCCGTCCCGTGAGGTGTTCCTGGGTTCGCTGGAAAACTTTAAACCATTGGTCGCAACGTTGAGAACGTACACCGGATATGGGCCAACTAAAACTGTAAAAGCATCGAATATAAAGTAAATCTTTAATGGTTCGACCCAATTAATCGTTTTACGTTGCTCTTGTTCGACACCTTTTGTTCGACTAGACAATAGCTATCCGATTGGCGTCAGTGTGGAGAAAGCTTAAGGGGTCGAGGTCTCAGCGTCAACTGCACCAACCATGTTACATGGTTGATTGTCGATAACCCGTTAGAAGGCACTCGACGGTGTCCCGTGTGATTTTCTTACGTGCTCGTCCTATTTCGCGTGCAACGCAAACTATCGTAATTAACAATGGAAAATTCTCAAGACCGTTCTCTGATACGCTTCGTAAGTTGAGTTTCATTTTTATTTTGTACCCAGACTAATCTAAACGAAAAATATTTCGTATTAATTTTTGGCACGCAATCGCAAAAAGGTTCGGCAGCCTTGGAAAGGTACCACGATATTCGTATTCGCATCCAATTCTCTCAATTTCCCCTCGAGAATCGGCCACGCGTGCCGCCTTATTGAACATTTTATTCTCGCCAGTTTCGATGGAATCCCCACCCCGAAAATGAGACTGTTTGCAATACTCGCGAAAAGTGCGCAGCATCGATACACGGTAAAGGAGAATCGATACATCCGTCTTTCGAGACAAAATAGTCGGCTTCTTCTTAGCCGAGCTTTGTCGAGCCTAGGATGACTATAGGTCATCGCGTTCGTCTTCGAACGGTATTTATTTGTTAAGAGCACGGTCTGGGCTACACGCCGAGAGCCCGCGGATAAGCCGAATAGATGAAAATGATATTTTTCGTGGATTCGGTTTTCATTTCGAGCAACGAAAACGGCGATTTTATCTGGTAGGACCTAATACAATTGTTGATGGCGAGCGTGCAGCTGCAAGATGAGAGAATGTAGGCGCGGGGAGATCCGATAAGAATCTCATTGTCGTCGTAGCCGGTGTGGTAGAGGCTTTAAGGGTGCGGGCGCGGCAGGGAGGGTAAGGAGTGCCATGCCAACCGCATCCGAGCAAATTGCAACTCTGTCGAAACTATCGGACCGAGCGGATCGCCAAGAAGAAGAATGCGCGACACGATTGTTAGGGTCTGGTTAGTCCCGGACACCTTTTCATCGCGTACGTCCCTGTCGTGGTGTAACCTCCTCCGCGATGATAATATCTCTGGAACATAACAAAAATTAATTTTTAAAGAAATACCTCGTTTATGTTTTGTCTGTTTCGTTTGAAATTTTGTCCACCTCGGAAAGCACTTTCTGAGAGTAGCTAATGGTCTTATACAGGATATTTTCAATAAGTATCGAGAAATGAATAGACAAAAGAATACGTGCAGGAAATATATCCCGAGATAGAAAACCCGTTCCACGAGTTAAATGCGTTTGGGAAATGCTTGCTCTGCTGTGTGTGTAGGGGGTTTATCCGTCCTCTCTCCTCCGCGCTGTAAAGGCCGCGGCCAAATTGTCATTCGATGCCCTGAGAATTCGATTTTCAGCCGAGTTTTGTGGTGACAAGGGTTTGGGACTCTACCAACCTCCGGTCCCCCCTCGTTCGCCGCTGTTCCGTCCCAAGAAACTCGCCGAGTCTCGGAGTCTCCGTGTCACGGGGCCCTGTAATATTGTGAAACGTCTTGTATCGTGTGTCCTCGAGGCGCATAGATCGCATCTTTCGGTGTGTCGTCAGCTGGAAATCGGTAGACAGGTACAGGAAGAGACGATCCATCGACTGTTCTCTCATTCGTGACAATGCCCGAAACTCGTGCCGGGGGAGTCGAGCCTTTGTCGAGTTGAAACGAATAGGAAATACAGCCTTTTTTTCTCTATTCTGTTCACAATGGCAACGGTTACATGTATTTAATTTCGTGAACGTCCTCCGCATTCCTCCGGAACTATCGACGTTCACCAGATTTATCGGATTCGTTGATCTAAACCGTTAGAATAATTGCTCGCCGGACTAAAGGAAATCGTACACCACTTTTCCGAGACGTTGATTCCTTGGGATAGGCCAGTGCTTTAAAACGACAGAAGAACATTTATATTACTCCACGGAAAAGACTGTTTTATCGCTGATAGCAATCGAGCGAATATCACTTTCCATATCGCAAATATCGCGATACGAATTAGTGGCGCCGTTAGTTGACGTGCGCGCCGTGCGCTAAAGCAGCAATCGTCTCTCTCCCCCAATCCTACCGCGGATCGTAAAAACTTTACTTGACCGTTTTCTTCGTCTTTCATCATCCCGCTATCAACGGGTTGGTCGTCCACCCTCTCACCTAATTTACGACCTGGGATTCCCCTTTAACGTCGCGAGGAAAACAATTCCGTCGAAAAGTTCCAGGTAAGGTGGACTCGGATAAAACGTATATAAACGGCCTTGCCGAGTGTCGTACAAGTTTCCCTTCCAAATGTCCCCGTATTAGCATATTACGGTCGTTAAGACGTAGCGACAAGTCGCGGGAAAAAAAAAATTAGCAATCGCGTGTTAAACTCGTCGAATCGTTCGCCGTTGGACGGAATTAGCATTTTTTCGTGACCCGTGACGGAAGCATATTCTTTGGTTCTCTCTTTCTCTCTCTTCGTCTGTGCCTGTGTGCCGGGTAACTCCGACGGTATTCGGACAATTTTATTACATCGAATATCATTTCACGCTCGAGAGTCTTCTCTTTATTTCGTTGCCGGCCGCGTTATCTCTCTAATTCGCAATTTATATATATTAATCGTGAAATTTAAATCAGAATCCGCGAAACGCGTTGCGAACAAGGACGAGCGTTGGGTCGAGGTTTTCTTTTTTTTTAAATGCTTTTCTCGCCAGAGTTAGGGCTCCTGAATAGTAATCCCTGAATTACGCGAAGGTAAACAAGAGTTTTTGTAGAAATAAATATCTGGAATTGGAATGTTTGCGTGGAAATGAAATAAATTCTTGGATCTCGTCGATGAGCGTTTGTTAATTATTTTATAGCGTTTACGTGTTACGTTAACGTATAGCACGAAAGGTCGCTAACGAGTCTTATATTAATTAAAATCGCCGCTGGCCAAGTCGTTACTCCGCTTTAGCGAGTGTTTTAATAAATTTTTATTCCAGGAAAGGAACTGTTACTTTGAATATAGTATTCCATTTGTTAAATTCGTGTTAATCTTGGAAGAACGCTTGTCTTCGCATTCGAATAAATATTAATTCCGGGAAAAGAATTGTTTCTGCGTTTATCTGCTAAATAGAGGATATGCCATCGGTTAAATACGTAATAATTGTAAAATAACGCGTATCCTGGACACAAAGATTGCGCGAATAAAGTAAAAATAATAATTCTCTATTCGTGAATTTATTCGCATGAAAGAGAAATAAAATAATAGATTTCGTTGTTCGTGGAACGTACATGCCGTGGACAGCGTCGCCCGAAATCGCACACTATAATTCCATCCTTGCAGGGTATCGGCTTTGCGGAAACTATCTCGAACCCATCTCTCTCGTTTCCCGACAGTCTGGAAAGTTCCGACGTTACGAGGACCATTTTTCCTTTTAGGAGGCTCTGTATGCCCTCTGTCGGGATTAAAATCCGTCGGATGACCCGTTGGAAAATACCGAAACTCTTCGACTCTGTTTCACAGGCGCTGGAACAAGTGTTGCTTCTCGTACGAAAAATGCGCCGCTAAAGATGCAAATGTACGGCGGCCTACACAGCGTAACGAGACGAATTAATTGGCCTAATTGAGGCTGATGAGCGAACGAGCCCCGTTAATTAGACGCCTCTCGCGTGTCGGTGATCCCTCGCTGAAATCGATCGATGGGGGGAAACGGAAAAATGAAAGGGAAACTAAATCGAACGGATGACGTATTGGAAACGAAAGACCAATGAAAAGCAAACGAAAGGTAGTATACGCAAACCGTGTACGCAAACACGCGTATAGAAATTCTGTTCTCTTCCGTATTCGTCGACATCTTTATTCGATGAAAATACAGAGTACGGACAAAAGTAGCATTCCGTGGGAGTAGCTGAAAAACGTGACCACGAGCCTCGCGAAACCTGCCACTTGGTTTCGATCGAAAACCCGGTCTGCCCGTTTCTCCGAGATAATGGATAATTTTCTTCCCTCCTTCGACATTATCGCGCACAATGCACGAGGATGTACTCGTACACGGTGGAAAGAGAAATGGTTAACAGACAGGAAGCAGTCTGTACACGGCAAACGAAGAAGCCGCTCCTCTACGCAAACCTGGGGCCTCTACGGGCTGTTTGGTTGGTGGATCTCGGCGCTTATCGTGATCTACCAAGCAAAAGGGCTCGCTTCCTTCAATTAACGAGGAAAAATGGCTGACCAGAGCCTACGTCTTTATTTTCTCGAGCGCCGGTATCGATTCCACTCGGTTTGAATGATTAAAACGAGCCCGTTGGCCGTGACACGGGTCCGATAACGATCGAAGGGGAACCGATTTCCGTCAGCGTCGCAGACGAGACACGCCACATTCCTAGCCTAGCCGTCGTGTAATTTGGATAAATACTTGCGGTGGTTCGCGGTTTTCGGAATGGTCGGTCCGCGCCACCTGACACGAGATATTTAAGCCGCAAAACTCTGTTGCGTGGCTGAAATTACCTAAACGCAGAAATTCTCCGATTGCGAATGGATCCGGTTAACGAGCAGGTGCTGCTATTATTTCAGCCCTCTCGCGTCGTGGATCGGTCACGTTTCAATGGATAACCTAGTCCACGAAAGCTGCTTATATACGCAAGTTTAAGAATTTACCGTCTAACATAGAAAGACTAACATGGAACTCCCTCCGAGTTCCAAACCTATCGTCCGACTTACTTAACGCTATTACACGTTGCACACTGTACGTACCATCGTCTCGGCGAAAAAGACGAAGCAAAGAGATCGGAAGGCAACCCCGGCACGGTCTCGGTCTCTCCGATACCTTGGACAATCGGCTCCAATCGTTCCTGGCAAGCGCAACTCCTCCAGGCCTCGCGGCAACGTTCCAGCTCACGCACCGACCGGCAAATTAACCAAAACCCATAAAAACCGGTTCGATATCCTGACGTTTAAAACGCGCTGCGTGCTCGGCAGCGCACGCTGGAATCGCAGCGGCCGATTGCGGTCCGACTCACGTACGATTGCAAATCAACGACTCTCGGTATACGAGGAGCACGGGCGTTTTCCGCACACGTACAACACGCGTTTCCTTTTACGTGCCCGTTGGCTCGCCTAACCCAGAGCCTTCTCCGATCTCGGCTTACCCACGTGGGGAACGCGCGGAGCTCAGAGCGTGCGCGGCTCCTCGCAACCGCGCCAATCTTAATACCGTCATTTTTCGGATTCACCGATAATTCTGGCCGTGGTAGATAGTCTCACAGAGATAAGAGCGAGAGAACCTCCAACGCAGGTGCCTCGAGGTGATTCCCCGTGGCCCTGGTGGGGTTGAGGGCGGCAGGACACCGTGCGATTCGCGCGCAAGCCAGAGAGGATCGCGCGGAGGCGAACGGCGAACCCCGAGGAAGGAAGAAGACGAAGAAGGGAGAGGACGAAGGGGAAGACAACAAGCACGGCGTAGTCCGTATCCCTTTGTTCGACGCGTGGCAAGATAAATTCAGCTAATAAATGACCGGGGGCTATTTACCGTGGCGGTAGCGCCTCGTTATCCGGGCTCGGGGGGCCGTATATATACGCGGCCCCCAGCCACACAGCCACGCCGTGTTTTGCAGCATTTTGAGCACGGCTCAGTATCGGTAAGAGGCCGATAAATCTTGGCTGCTCGACTCCTCGAGGCACACCGGAGTCATCCCAGGTCTCCGTGAGATGCTCCGTTGTCCTCTCTATCTCTTCCCCCGATGCTGTTGTCCTTCTTTCTTCTCCCCACTTTCCGCCCCTCATCCGGAATCTTCTTACCGCTAAGAGGAGAGAACCGGGGAGACCCCGTGGGTATAATGGAGGAGTTTGAGAGTGCATGTAACCCCGGTGTACACGTTCCTCCAGGTGTGCATGTGCTGGTCGTTCGGCTCGGCGTGTGTACGTCGCCGTTGCATCGTACGTAAGTGAGTACAGTTAGGTCCGCGTACTTACGAGGAGGGCGGGTGGGTCCTCGTCGTGAGGACTAAGCCGCTATCGCGAAATCACCGTCCGTCTTAATTATCGCCCTTAGTGTCCTCTATCTTCTCTGTCCGTCCGGCGGACCAGCATCCGCCGCCTCTCTCGCTCGCGTCTTCCGCTTCTCGACCTCCGCGCGTTCTCTTCCTTTGAATCTCTACGTGTGATGGGAGGATCTCAACGCCAGCTCGTACCGCGAACTTTTTTAACGGCAGAAATCACATCTCCCCACCTGCTAGAGGACGAAATGAAATACCCAAAAATTACGGGTTGGAAAAATCACGTCTACGCGGGAGCGTAAAAGAGATATTTTTTATTATTCCGAACCGGAGAATATTACATGTTCCTCGGTAAACAACGATAACGCTGACAGTTTCCAGGAAATTTGCTCAGCGATAATCCGAGACCACAGCTCGAGATACCCGATGATAAAACGAAGCGTGAAATCGATAGAAGGCATTCGCAAACAACGCCAAGTTTGAACAAGGTCGACCATCGGTTGGACTACAGGCTATCGCGTCATCTTTGGCGTTTTAATAAGTGTATACATAGGTCCTCGTACGGTTCAAAAAATCGTGTATCGAATAACCTGGGTGCGAGGACCATGTTCAACGAGCGTCAAACTTTTAACGCAACGTTCTTCGAGATAGACGTCGTATTTTAAAATACAGAAAATTATAGATACCGAAATGATTGAAAAATTCAAACAGATGGACATGAAAATATAACAGAAATTCCGTTTCATGCGTCGTGCTCGCCTCTAGAGTGGGACGGAAGGAATCCTGCGAGGTACTCGAAACACCCTCGAGTGCCGAGGCGGCTGGCTCGAGGATACAAGCCGCTAAATGTGTTTCCTCTGACACTTATTAGAGGACTACACAGGCCCTCGAGGTTCGGGATCCTAATGCATCGATGTCCAAAAACTGTAGAAAATCATCTTCAACCTCCTTAAACTTCGGACACTCGAACGCATTACCGTTTTTGCAGTTTCCTTGCCTGCAGCTGCCGAAACGACGAACTTACGATCCACTTTTAAAGCGGCGATAAAAAAAAGGTACGCGTCCCGCTACTCGTTTTCGAAAAATTTCATCGAAAAGTAGCGCGTATTTTCTAAGTTCCACGGACGAATGTACCCGTTGAAAAGACGCAAGGTAACTCGCGAAATACAACGATTGCCACCTTTGAAATAATTTGTCACCGACGCGTTTCCATCCGCATCCGAATCGAACGAGTTCCCGTCCAACCGGAAAGAGAAACTGCGAGAGCACCGACTGCGCTCGGTTAACCGGAGACACGTTTCTCGTTGGCGAACGCCTCTCGTCGCGTCATTAAGCGAGGACTGCTAACGTTTAATGCCCGGAGCCATCGAGAGGGGGGCTCCCCAGGGGACGTGGCTACGGCGCGATTTATCGGTTTATGGGTGCCGTCGATCGAAACCGACGCCGCGCGCCGCCTCGTCCGTAGAGGTCGCAGGTCGGAGAACATCGCGAGGGACCCACGACTCTGCTCCGCGGGCTGTCGCATCCAGCGGCCTCCGAGGTTAAGTGGCACTCCTGGCACTTTTATAATTATTTTCTACGGCAGGCCAGATCGTTAATCAGTAATTGGACGAGCGATTCTCGCCGTGGAAACGAGAGTGACCGCCGAGGCACATCCGGCCCGCGCGCGAGACCAGGGCCACCAGCGGGCAAACCGCTCTCGCAACCGTACGGTTTCGCGTTCTTCCGATGAATTTTTATTTCAAGAAATCGCGGCATCGATTTTTATCGCACACGTATTTACCATATCTCGCTCGATAACTCTACAGAATTATTCACGGATATTATTCACCCACCTCCTTTTCGAGCTGCTCATCTTTGGACCACGGTTTATTACGTCGTTGAAAGTGTTCGATCGGAGGACTCTGTGGCAAGATAGGAACGTTTATATTTCCACCTAACGGTGTATTTATTAGCGAGGCCTCTTTGTAATCGTTGGACGAGAGCGTGTCCGGTGATCGATCGTCGGCGCTCTAACGAGCCACCATTTTTCCGTACGCGGGACTTGTTGCTGCTGCCACACGAGGCATCGGACAGGGACGTAAAATCTGTAACGGTGGTTCCGAAAGTGTTCAACAGGCAACGCGACAAATTGCGACCGCATTCGATCGAACGACGTACTTTGGCTCTGACGAAATTTCTGTTACCGGAAGAAAAAGCGTCGCGGAAAGGCAGCGGTCTCGCTATTTCACGCGCGTTATCCTGGTCGACGTTTAATCCCGAGCGCTTTCGCGAAATTTATACAACTAAATAAACTTAACGCTATCTTCGCGTTCTAACGACGAGTCCGTGTTACGCTCGCGTTTTGTCACGATTATAAGATTACTCGTAACGTCGAGCGAGCAACGCAATTGCGCGGTAGCGTCGCCATTAGCGTACCATTTCCGACAAAGCATCGCAATTTACCAACCTTTCCGAAGTACTCACGGTTTGCAGGTGTGTTATTACGAAATTGAAATGTTATACCGAATTCCATGGCTCGGGAAATATCGTTAGAGATGCCGCGGAAGGATTGTCGTTAGGGGTACCGTTCTCGAAGATAGCTCGTTATAAAAGTTGTCGTTTTATAGGGACGAATATAGCTTTCTCAAGAGCGAATAGTAACCGAGTAGTAGTCCCTGGTAGAATCGCTATGAAGTGTCGATTAAATAATCTACATCGTCGACAGCCCTCTTCAACGTTTAGTTTCGCTATACGCAAACCTTTGTCGCGTCCAGAGTCTTCGACTATGAGATCGATCCTGACGTTCCTCTCGTTCGGTCCGCGTATCCTATGGGATTCCCTTCGATCCTCCGGTTCTCCGTTCGCTGTTTCGTCAGAGCTTCGTAGACGCAATCGTGGAATTTCGACGTGACGTTTCGCGTAACTGTTCCAATTTGGAGTCGTTGTTCCAGAGGAGGGGATGGAGCGTTTTAGTAAGAAAATTGGTCCGATCGCAGTAACTCACGTATTTACCCACTCGCTTGGATGTTTGATCGCGGATATATTGGCGAAGAGGGCCGAAGGCACGCACGGTGGTCTCGCGGTGGTGGTCCTCGGGTCGAGAAGAGTCCGCTGATAGCATTCTCACACACGCTGCCCGTCTCCTTCTCTCATCTTCGTCCCTTCCATTCCATTCTTGTGTTCCTCTCGCGGCCGCTCTTCCGCCCGGTTCGCGGCTCTTCCTCTTCCTCCGTCTTCCTCTTCGTGCGCGTCGTTTTCTTCTTCCCGAGTTTCTCCGTCGTCCTCCTCTTCGCCTCGTTCGTCGTGGTTCGCGGCGAGACTTCTGCCTGCGCCCGAATGAGCCGCGATTTTTCGCAAACTCTCGGCTAGGGCACTCCGGGACGTATAACGTACAATTACCCGAAGACCAGATTACACGGGGTATGGGAGAGGCTCTCCACGCTCGTTATGCCATCGTACAAAGCTCCGCTCGCATTGGCCCACTTGAGACGTTGAGACCAGCCTCGAAGACTCCAGAGATCCAACGACCCACGGATACGGATCCACCACAGAGGGAATGGGGCCGCGAGTCTTATCGTTTCCTCACTCGGAACCGACGTGCCCCGTCTACCCGAGCAGATAACTGGGATCCGAGATGCTCCAAGATCGATACTTTGCGCAAGGGAATCGGGGGATGGGATATTTTGGATATTTTTTCGGAATTTACCGCGTACTTTGATCGCGATAAATTCCCAAAGATACACTAACACTTTGAAACGTCCAAACGCGAGACGCTATAGAAAAGTGCTAGTTTCTCACCATCCACCCCCCAAGTTCTTTTCTATCGCGTCACCTCACCGACACGCGCGAGACACAGAAATAGACAAGTGTCGGCTGTGAAATACAACTTGTCGCTCCCCTGCCTAACGCGTTGTCTTCCGGTGTTCATATTTAACGAGTCAACTTTTCGTCGAACCGCCTGAAAGTTTTCAAGTTCTCTCTAGTGGATCGAGTTCCCTCCACACACACACACATCCCTCCCCCCCTCTAGCTACGTTCCCGGCGTCGTCTACAAAGCGCTACCAGGTTGTCGTTAACGCTTCGGCTGTCGTTGGATCGAGAGGAGCGTCAACAGCTGCGGCCGATCATCGTCTTTCGTGTATCCTTGCACCTTGCTCTGCTTCTAGGCCCCTTAAGTGGCCTCCGCGAGAACGACTGCGCGATACAGAGCCTCGACTATTAATGGGAGCTCGATAAACACGTGGAATGTTGCACGGTTCGCGCAACAGCTAATGGAACGCCCGGAGAGACGATGACAGGACCCTCCGTTTCAATTTATCCTTCCTCCGACATCGACGTACTTATCGATTATTTTCTATTTATGAATTTCATTCGCGCGATCTCTAGTTTCATTTTCTACGCCTCGAATGTATTTTAAGACAGTTTTATCCAAAATTGAATTACTTAAAATTAGGAAAACCCGGTCAGATTTTAAAAACTGGAATTTATAAAAACTACCGTGCACGCGATCTCGCCGAGATTGCTACGTTTATCTCTCGATTCCTCGAGTCGCAAGCTCGACGAAATTATTGTCATTTTTCCATTCGTGCCCCGAGCTCGATCGATACGTCAGCGTCGGTACGTGTGCGATAAAATGCAATGCAAACAGAAACAATCGCGCAAAGACAATATTTACGCATTACTTGTTTCTACTTTTTCGCTGGTCTTGTAATCGAGAAATATAACAAAGTTTGTATCGCAATGTTTGCGATATTGTCGTTCGATCTACAGCGATAATTATTGTCTTGTTTTTAGCGCAAAAATTTATTCGAGCGTGAACACATTTCGATAACTATACTCGTCAAACTATACTTACGACGAAACAAGCTATTCCGAATGAAAAAGTACTTGTCTCGATCGACCTGCAACTTCCCAGGCAACGTGAAAAATATCCCGCCGAAGCGACAATCATTCGTTCGTAGTTTGTAAATTTCTGAAACGTCAAAATAGGCATGGCGCGTGCCCTCGGCTACTTATTACCATTATTTTATTGCATCGCCTCGGGCCACGGTCGGCCATATTTTACTGTTAAACGCGACGTTCGACCCGAGTGTCAGAGTAATGATTTTAAGGCCGTCCATTATGGCACTTTATGGGAGGCTTCGTTTCTAGTTAACGGTGCCGTTTACGCCGTTGCGTCGTCCAAACACGACGATTGTTTAGCACGATCCGACGACTCTCAGGAAAAGGCAACCGAGTTTGCTCGAGAGACTTCTGTCCTAAACAAGCAAGGTTGCATCCCCTGCCGCCCATTAGTCCGTCCTCGAACCGACGTTGTAACATTTTATTATTGCCGTTGTTCCGCCGTGTCAAGATTTTACTTGGCCTCGTCACGAAGAAAGTTTAGCCGCTTCCTAATTTTTTCCTAGTATACCTGTCTACAAGGTGGCGTTCGAGTTTCCGGTTATTGGAGGAGAAGATTTTCCACGGTCGCAAATATTGTTTCTCGTTGGAAACCTTGGACCCAACCTTGGTCCATTTCGAGCTTCCTCCATACCTGCTCGAATACAGGAATTTTCGTTAGTGACGTGCACGCGTTTCGTTCTTCTCCGAAGGCGTGCATCGCCTGTGAAGAATCGCGATAGAAGCTCTCCCGCGATTGCGGTAAGGCTCGCGAAAAAAATATCAATTATCCCAACGAGTACATTTAATTATCCCTGTGGCCCGGACGAGCGCTCACGTTATTCCGAAAAAAGCCCTCGCGTTTAAGTAACAAGCACGCATTCAGGGTGGACGCAGGCGAAGGGCAGCCCGTTGACGGGTTAATCTCACGGCTTTACAGCTCTTTTCGAGCGGCGGTGATCGCTGGGTACAGCCCTCCGTGTCCAGCGACCGCGTGTAACCCTCCGAGATACTTTAGCTCCTACGATGATTATTATAATCGGCTGTCAGTGGCTCGTTATCGTGACGGTACGTGAAAGCGTTAAATTAAATTTAAATCTCGCTTCGGTTTCGGGGCCTCGATGATTCTCGTAGGCGGTTCGCGCTGGCCGAAGGCAGAAGCCGTGAGATGAACTCGGTTAAAAAGAGAAAGGAACGTAAAGAAGTGGAGGGGAAAGACCAGGAAGAAAAGAGATAAAGAGAAGATGCAGAGGGGGAGAGAGTGAAAGAGAGAGAGAAAGAGAGAGTAAGGTCGAAAAATGAACACGCACGCCTTCGAGTAGTAAACAGGGGAAGAGTTATATCGTAGAGACCCGGTGGTCCTTCCGAGATTGGACGATAATTACCACGTGTGGTGTGCACCGTACGGCAGATAAGTACTATTAATGTCGACCAAGGAAACCGATTTCGACCCTGTATTATTATATACGGGCCTCCCCCTAGCCACCCTCCATATCGCAGAGGCGTCTAGGAGAAATTCACCACCCCGAGCGAGGAACGAAGAACGACTCCCACCAAGGGTGGACTCGACGATGCATTTTCGCCGATCCGAGGATCGTGTAGCGTTCGAACGATATCGGAATCATAAAGTCAAGGGCCAGGAAACAACCTCGCAGAGTTCGAAAGAAAAATCCCATTATTTGCTGAAGAGGAAGGCAGGCTGAGATTTTGATCTAGGTAGCGATTCCGAACGAGGAATCGAAAGAGACGACCTTTCGATCGAAATTTAACAACTTTTTATCGAAGCGCGTAGCTGTGTTTCATAATAAAACATCGTGTTTCGTCGGTGTTTTTATAGTTGGAACAAAATATTTTAGTGATCGCTGCCTGAGAAGAGCAGAGACACGCCAGGCATCGGTTTTTCTGGATAATTGCGGGCTACTCGACGAGCATTCGGAGCGCAGCAGGCCGCGATTCGCCGCCGCGAGATTCTTATCTCAAAGGATGGCAAAGCAGAAGGACCATTATCCGTTCGTAAACTTATTTTACATTATTCCGTGGAAAGGTATCGACCTCCTTTCCGGAGACGTATAATTCACGTAATTCCGCGAAAAGGGTACCGTGATCCTTTCTCAAATGTCGTGCCACGGACTCCAGGAGTTCTTTCACGAAGGACATTCGAGAATTGCCGATGGTCGTTGATCGCGTATCGATATACCGTTTATAGCAAACAGAAGTCGAGAAACAAGTTATACGGTTGCATATTCTTAATTGCGGTAGACGTCGAGAAGATAGATTCCCCTGGGGATTTTTTTTTTTTTTTCAATCTAACGGTATTAGCAAAACAGAATTTCGATGAATTCACATGGAGAGCTGATTTTCAAACAATTAAAGGCCACGAGTGACAAACTATTTAAACAGGCGAGAGATATACATTTTCTTTGGTTTAAGATAGTTGGCGCGTTGGTATCGTCTCTAAAAACGTAATTTCGTTCAGATCGACAAATGTATATATATCTATCTATCGCTTTGTTACTATTCCGAAATTCCCGCTGGAAACGCATCTGTACCCCTGCCATCATCGTCACTCTGTACAAACACCGTTGCGCAACGCATTCCTCTCCTAACGAGACAACGCGCCAGATGGAATCCTCGGAGATTATCCTCACGGCTTTCGTACGCGTGAACGAGCGATCTCCGACTCTCCGGGGACCCGGGCCACGGATCAAAGCCAACGATCCTTCTGATTAAGACGGAATTAGGAAGAGAGTTGCACGCTGGACCGGGGAGAGCGTCGGTTTATTTTTTCACAACCATTTCACGACGGAAGCACCTGCTGTTTCACCGGACAGAGAGAGCCCTACGACTCTGGTGAATCCGACGTCAGGGTCACGGTTAGAACCTGGCAGGCGCGAACGAAGAACGACGTTCTTCCCTCGCGTTGAACAAAGAACAACAGGCTCCGAACAGGGTTATTACCGGCTTGTTAGGCTGGAGAAGGCAGCTGCTCTCCATTTAAGTTCGAACAATTAAATTGTCTGGTCCCGATCCGACCACCTTTAGTCATACCTACTCATCCCTTCGCTGTCCCGGTAATAAGATGACCGATCGAGTGGCTCACGAAATGCATTATTTCCTGCGTTTAGCGGCGACCGCTGCTCGCCGCAATTAGCTGGCCAACGATGATACCATCGGCCTCTGGGTTGACTGGGCTCGATTATTCCTGTGACGTTTCTAACGAGCCAGCGTTCCGCGCCGATGGACCGTCACCGTAGTCAGTTTGTCTCAAACCTGTCCTTAGGAACTTCTAAACACCCGATGGAGGCTCGTTAACGAACGTGTTAATCGACTTCCATGCGGCGATCCTGGGACTCGTGGTCACGCGTTCGCCGATAAGGAAACGAACCGAGATTTCCGAGGGTGAAGGATCGCCGTTAGGGAGACGATCCTCGCCGGTATATTAATGAAACCGACAGATCGTGACCTGTCGAAACAAACCGTACCAGACCGATCTCTCTTGGAGGGCATTGCTTTTACTCCTGGAATAGTTTCGCTCTTAAAACTAAAAATAGCCGTTATTGTCATCGCTCTTACTTAATACTTCATAATTTTCGACATTTTCTGAATTTTCCTGATGTTAAGTTTTCTTTGCAGGTCGAGGGTGCGTTTGGAGATCGATCAGGAAGTTGGCGCACTGGAACGCGTAATATGGAGCCCGCGATTCATCCGGTGACGTCCGAAACTCGGCACGGAGAGTTTCGAGCGGTACGACAACATTGATTCGTCCATTATTCATTTCCTGGCATTTTCGATGATGGATCGTCGACGTCGTCGCGCCTCGAGTGTCGCGAAAACGCTCGTATCAAGCCATGTGTCCCAAACGTCCACTTTGACGCAGATTCTTTCAACCCTGTTATACATATACTTGGTGGTTGTTCGCGTAAACGCGTGCTCAGCGAACGCTCTCCGCGTATTCAGAAATTACCAATTCGGTCTAACGCTTGAATGTTGCTCTTTACTCAGCCTGTCTCTCTCTCTCTCCGTCGCTCTATCTCGCTCCGTTGACCACCGGCGCGAGGGCGGTCCGCAGAGGGAACGTTAGCGGTTTTTCGAACTTTCTGGATTCGGAAGACTTCGAAAGCGTTCCAAAATCGCGAACCGTTAGACGTCTTCGACGCAACGATGATTATTAGCTGTCTGTCGCTCGTCTCGTTAGGATCGTCAGTAATCGCTCTCTCTCTCTCTCTCTCTCTCTCTCTCTTACGGACGCCGCGCTTCGGACCGTTACTTCGTCGGACTCGAACCGTCGCTTCGATTAGTAATTTTTGCTATTGTGATCTGCTTTTGTAAATATCAATTGTTGTGAACTATAAATTTAAAGACGAATACAATACATTTTGTGTAAAACTGTTTGAATAAGCTCTAAAACCTTAGTTTTCATTTCACTCGCGATTCGATCGATCCGAACATTTCCATTTTGCTTGTTAAGTCAACCCGTAAACGGTTAACATAATTATCGTTTAAAAAGTCGTAATCGTACTCATCAAGAAATCAATATGGTTCGACGGATAAAATGTAATAATAATAATAATAATAATAATAACAATAAAACAACAAATACTTTTAGCCTTAATTCCATTAATACCGCAATTCCTTCTCCTTTATCTACGAGAAATACACACAAACTATGATTAACGTACACCTCAGCAAACAAAACGAAGCAAAAAATAAGTTTCAAACGTCATGAAGATATCCTTCGGAATAATTTAATGGAGTCTCAATTTCAAACGTAATGTATCGCTAGTATTAAAACATGTCTCATCTCATCACCGTTTAGTCGCTAACTCGCTACTCTTGGCAGCCCTCGGCTCTTCGCTCGAGGCCTTGCTGCTTTTGTTTGAGGAACCGATCGGACATTATGCGAAGAGCAGAGCGAAACGGTGGGGTTAAGTGGCTGAGGAAGAAGCGAGAAAGCGAAGGAGAATGACGTCTAAGGGGTGGGGAACGAGAACGATTGGGTAGGATGAGAACGGCATGCAACTACGGGTCCTCCTGCACGGAGTATCCATAATGACAGATTACCGCAGCATTAATTCCTTGTTCAACCAACAAACAACCTACCCGGCATGCCGTTTAAGTAATAAAATATGGCGGCCGTGCCCTAGGCATGGACCTGAAGAATGGTCCATGGACTAAGTTACTAGGCGAGGGGAGTAAAGCAGAAAGTACCAGGAGAAAATCACGTCTTCGGTCGCCATTTCTGGTGCTATCTACTTAAAACGCGAGGACTTGAATGCCTATATATATTTAAACGATATGAAGCGTGAGATAATTTAGAATCCTGATGAATATCTAATCAATATCGAGTATTTCTCTTTATTTCCTTACATATATCCCTTTAATTTCCCTTCACTTCCTTACACATTTCCCTTTAATTTCCACCCATTTCCTCGTATATATCCCCCTAAATTTCACTCCATTACCTGGTATATTTCCCTCTAACTTCCCTCCATTTCCTCGTATATTTCCCTCTAATTTCCCTCCATTTCCTTACATATTTCTCCATAATTTCCCTCCGTTTTCTTACATATTTCCCTTTAATTTCCCCCCATTTCCTGGTATATTTCCCTTTAATTTCCCTCCATTTCCTTAAATATTTCCCTTTGATTTCCCCCTATTTTCTGGTATATATCCCCATAATTTCCTCTCATTACCTTACATTTTCCCCTTTAATATCCCTCCATTTCCTGGTATATTTCCCTCTAATATCCCTCCATCTCCTTACATATTTACCCTTAATTTCCCTCCATTTCCTTACATATTTACCCTTAATTTACCTTCATGTCTTTACAGATTTCCCTCAAATTTCCCCCC